>NC_045956.1:171030344-171330344 GCF_010909765.2 Amblyraja radiata
CAGGCTATTCTAGACTGGGTATTGAGTAATGAGGAAGGATTAGTTAGCAGTCTTGTTGTGCGTGGCCCCTTGGGCAAGAGTGACCATAATATGGTTGAGTTCTTCATTAGGATGGAGAATGACATTGTTAATTCAGAAACAATGGTTCTGAACTTAAAGAAAGGTAACTTTGAGGGTATGAGACGTGAATTGGCCAAGATTGACTGGTAATTAATTCTTAAAGGGTTGACAGTGGATATGCAATGGAAGGCATTTATAGACTGCATGGACGAACTACAACAATTGTTCATCCCAGTTTGGCAAAAGAATAAATCAGGGAAGGTAGTGCATCCGTGGATAACAAGGGAAATCAGGGATAGTATCAAAGAAAAAGATGAAGCATACAAATTAGCCAGAAAGAGCAGCCTACCAGAGGACTGTGAGAAATTCAGAGACCAGCAGAGGAGGACAAAGGGCTTAATTAGGAAAGGGAAAATAGATTATGAAAGAAAACTGGCAGGGAACATAAAAACTGACTGCAAAAGTTTTTGTAGATATGTGAAGAGAAAGAGATTAGTTAAAACAAATGAAGGTCCCTTGCAGTCAGAAACGGGTGAATTGATCATGGGGAACAAGGACATGACGGACCAATTGAATAACTACTTTGGTTCCGTCTTCACTAAGGAAGACATAAATAATCTGCCAGAAATAGTAGGGGACCGCGGGTCAAATGAGATGGAAGAACCGAGTGAAATCCAGGTTTGCCGGGAAGTGGTGTTAGGTAAATTGAATGGACTAAAGGCTGATAAATCCCCAGGGCCAGTTAGGCTGCATCCCAGAGTACTTAAGGAAGTAGCTCCAGAAATAGTGGATGCATTAGTGATAATTTTTCAAAACTCTTTAGATTTTGGAGTAGTTCCTGAGGATTGGAGGGTAACTAATGTAACCCCACTTTTTAAAAAGGGAGGGAGAGAGAAAACGGGGAATTACAGACCAGTCTAACATCGGTAGTGGGGAAACTGCTAGAATCAGTTATTGAAGATGGGATAGCAGCACATTTGGAAAGTGATGAAATCCTTGGACAAAGTCAGCATGGGTTTACGAATGGTAAATCATGTCTGATGAATCTTATAGAATTTTTCGAGGATGTAACTAGTTGAGTGGATAGCGGAGAACCAGTGGATGTGTTATATCTGGACTTTCAGAAGGCTTTCGATAAGGTCCCACATAAGAGATTAGTATACAAACTTAAAGCACACGGTATTGGGGGTTCAGTATTGATGTGGATAGAGAACTGGCTGGCAAACAGGAAGCAAAGAGTAGGAGTAAACGGGTCCTTTTCACAATGGCAGGCAGTGACTAGTGGGGTACCGCAAGGCTCAGTGCTGGGACCCCAGCTATTTACAATATATATTAATGATCTGGATGAGGGAATTGAAGGCAACATCTCGAAGTTTGTGGATGACACTAAGCTGGGGGGCAGTGTTAGCTGTGAGGAGATTGCTAGGAGGCTGCAAGGTGACTTGGATAGGCTGGGTGAGTGGGCAAATGCATGGCAGATGCAGTATAATGTGGATAAATGTGAGGTTATCCACTTTGGTGGCAAAAACAGGAATGTAGTCTATTATCTAAATGGTGGCCGATTAGGAAAAGGGGAGATGCAACGAGACCTGGGTGTCATGGTACACCAGTCATTGAAAGTAGGCATGCAGGTGCAGCAGGTAGTGAAGAAAGCGAATGGTATGTTAGCATTTATAGCAAAAGGATTTGAGTATAGGAGCAGGGAGGTTCTACTGCAGTTGTACAGGGTTTTGGTGAGACCACACCTGGAGTATTGCGTACAGTTTTGGTCTCGAAATCTGAGGAAGGACATTATTGCCATAGAGGTTGTGCAGAGAAGGTTCACCAGACTGATTCCTGGGATGTCAGGACTTTCATATGAAGAAAGACTGGATAGACTCGGCTTGTACTCGCTAGAATTTAGGAGATTGAGGGGGGATCTTATAGAAACTTACAAAATTCTTAAGGGGTTGGACAGGCTAGATGCAGGAAGATTGTTCCCGATGTTGGGGAAGTCCAGTACAAGGGGTCACAGCTTAAGGATAGAGGGGAAATCCTTTAGGACCGAGATGAGAAAAACATTTTTCACACAGAGTGGTGAATCTCTGGAACTCTCTGCCACAGAAGGTAGCTGAGGCCAGTTCATTGGCTATATTTAAGAGGGAGTTTGATGTGGCCCTTGTGGCTAAAGGGATCAGGGGGTATGGAGAGAAGGCAGGTACGGGATACTGAGTTGGATGATCAGCCATGATCATATTGAATGGCGGTGCAGGCTCGAAGGGCCGAATGGCCTACTCCTGCACCTATTTTCTATGTTTCTATGTTTCTATCATGGCTGATCATCTAAAATCAGTACCCCATTCCTGCTTTTCACCCTATGTCCCTTGATTCCTTTAGCCCAAGAGCTAAATCTAACTCTCTCTTGAAAACATCCAATGAATTGGCCTCCACTGCCTTCTGTGGCAGAAAATTCCACAGATTCACAGCTCTCTGCGTGGAAAAAGGTCAGGAGAGATAGAGTCATAGAGTCTTACAGCACGGAAACGGGCCCTTCGGCCCAACTTGCCCACATCAGCCTACATGTCCTCTCTACACTAGTCCCACCTGCCTGTGTCTGGCCCATTTCCCTCTCAAGCATCCTATCCACGCTCCTGTCAAAATGTTTCTTAAATGTTGCGATAGATGTAAAACAGTGTGTTATTACCAAAGTCAAGATTTGCCTCTCTATTTAGCACTACTTTTTTTCTGGCTATTATTTATAATACTAATAGTCAAACAGGAGGTGTTAATGGAGACAGGAAATCCAGCCTATATAAATCTCTGGAAGATACAAATGCCAATCTCCTGCAGTTGAATCTGTCCCTAAAGAACACGTCAATAGTCTGGGCCAAATTCAATGCAACTTCATCATGATGAAGGTACAGGAGCCTAAAGACTGCAACAACCAGGTTCAGGAATAGCTACTTCCCCACAGCCATCAGGCTATTAAACCTGGCTCGGACAAAACTCTGATTATTAATTACCACTTTCTGCTATTTGCACTTTATCAGTTTATTTATTCATGTGTGTATATATTTATATCATGGTATATGGACACATTTATCTGTTTTGTAGTAAATGCCTACTATTAAGCAAAGCAAGAAGTTCATGGTCCTATACAGGGACACATGACAATAAACTCACTTGAACTTGAACTTGAACTTGAGTTGCTTTCAAAAGTCAAAGTCAAAGTCTACGTCAATTTTATTTGTCACATGCACCCGAAGGTGCAGTGAAATGAATTTGCCAGCAGCGATACACTTAAAAAAGAACACACAATACATGAATATCTTGCTAGAATTTAGAAGATTGAGGGGGGATCTTATAGAAACTTACAAAATTCTTAAGGGGTTGAACAGGCTAGATGCAGGAAGATTGTTCCCGATGTTGGGGAAGTCCAGGACAAGGGGTCACAGCTTAAGGATAGAGGGGAAATCCTTTAGGACCGAGATGAGAAAAACATTTTTCACACAGAGAGTGGTGAATCTCTGGAACTCTCTGCCACAGAAGGTAGTTGAGGCCAGTTCATTTGCTATATTTAAGAGGGAGTTAGATGTGGCCCTTGTGGCTGAAAGGATCAGGGGGCATGGAGAGAAGGCAGGTACGGGATACTGAGTTAGATGATCAGCCATGATCATATTGAATGGCGGTGCAGACTCGAAGGGCCGAATGGCCTACTCCTGCACCTATTTTCTATGTTTCTATGTTTCTATGATAAGATTTAACACAACATCCACCACAGCATTCTTCACTGAGGTGGAAGGCAACAAAGTTCAGCCAGTCCTCCTCCTTTGTTCTCTAAACTAAACTCAACTAAACAGTAAACCAAAGTTGGTTCCTCTCTTGTTTCCGGAGAGGAACCAACTATGTGGATTGTGAAACGGTTGGACTTTCCTCAGGTTCCATCTGACGTCTGATCCTACTGCAATCCCACACACCTGTGGCGCAGCGGGAGAGTTGCTGCCTTACAGCGCTTGCATGCCAGAAACCCGGGTTTGATCCTGACTATGGAGCTGTCTATACAGAGTTTGTACGTTCTCCCCGTTACCGCGTGGGTTTTCTCCGAGATCCCCCCCCCCACACTCCAAAGTCATACAGGTAGGTAGGTTAATTGGCTTGGTGCATATGTAAATTGTCCCTTGTGTGTAGGATAGTGTTAATGTGCGGGATCGCTGGTCGGGGCAGACTCGGTGGGCCGAAGGCCCTGTTTCCACGCTGTATCTCTAAACTAAACTAAACTAAACCTCTGGCCCTACCCACTTGTGCTTCCTCAATTCTCCTCCCATCTGTGGCGGCTGTGGAGGCAATCAGTGGATATTTTTAAGGCAGAGATAGATCGGTTCTTGATTAGTATGGGTGACAGGGGTTATGAGGAGAATGGGGTCAGGAAGGAGCTATAGACAATGGACTGAATGGCCTAATTCTGCTCATATTAAGTATTGTTGGCTATGGAAGATGTGCTAACGAGAGGGATGCAAAGATGTAAACTGAGTTTCAGAGTTTCTGGGTTTCAAAACAGCTGTTTTTCCATGATGGTAGTGTGCTAAACAAGAGAAAGCCAAAGGTGCTCAAGTTCAACATTGCTTGCATTGTACCAAAGATACACTTCCTTTACAGTTTAGTTGAGTTTAGTTTAGTTTAGAGATATTGCGCAGAAAGAGGCCCTTTGGCCCATCGAGTCTGCGCTGACCAGCGATTCCCACATACTAACACTATCCTACACACACTTGGGACAATTTATAATATTACCAAGACAATTAGTCGACAAACCTGTACGTCTTTGTACTGCAGAGGGAAACCGGAGTACCCCCAAAAACCCATGCAGGTCACGGGGAGAATTTACAAACTCTGTACACAGGCACGGAAATCGCTATCAAAACATAGGAGGGACACAAATTCTTGGCGGCCACGCGAGCGCAAGCACACACACGCGAGGCTTCGGCCGTGGGCCCCGTGGACGGTAACATCGGAAGCTGACCTTGTTGGTGACCGACTCCGAACTCCAGCAACAGCAGCTTCGTCCGCCCCGAATCGTGGGGCTTGAATCGGCCCGTTCGTGGGGCCTTTCATCGGTCGTCGGGAGCTTCAACATCAGGACCCTCGATCGCCTCAATGCAGCAGTTTGATTTTAAGCCGTGCCAGGCGATGAAAGGTCTGCGAACGGGCCGATTCAGCCCTTTTTGTGCATTATGTGTGAGTGGAACAAACTGATCACATTGTGTTGATCAACTCATTGATAAAAGAGTTTGATTACATTCTGATTGGGAATAGATTGAAATGGGAGGTATGATGTAAGTGCATGGTCCCAGAAATATGAACAATCCTTGGGCAAATGGTAAATATTGCCAGAATAAAGGGAACACAAAGATTTAAATACAATGGGTGTGGACGTGGATATTCTGTAGGATTTGCTTGAAGAACAAGGAGTATTGTTGATAGATACAAAATGCTGGAATAACTCAGCGGGTCATCCAGCATCTCTACTTTAAAACGTCACTATATGTCATGTCGTTACTTGCGGGCGGAGCACCAAGGTAAATTCCTTGTATGTGAATACTTGGCCAATAAACTTATTCATTCATTCAAAGTAACTGAACCATCCTACCACAACTAGAGAGCAGTCCTGAAGTACTATCTACCTCATTGGAGATCCTTGGCCTATGTTTGATCAGACTTTACTGGCTTTATCTTGAATTAAACGTTATTCAGGTAATTCCCTTGATCATGTTTCTGTACACTGTGGATGGCTCAATTGTAATCATGTATTGTCTTTCCCCTGACTGGTTAGCACGCAACAAAAGCTTTTCACTGCACAGTACACATGACAATAAACTGAATTCAAATGAAACTTTAAACTTTAGAGATACTGCATGGCAACAGGTAATTCGGTCCACTAGTTCCTACACCAACCAACGATCAACCCCCATACTAGCACTATCCTACACACTAGGGACAATTGAGTACAAACCTGTACATCTTTAATTCTTCCATCAAGAGGTGTAAAACTCTACACCTTACACTCAACCTGTGAATGGAGAAGTCCCATCTTTTTGGTCTGAACTTTTCTTTAGCGTATCGACCCGAAACATTACCTATCCATTGTCTCTAAAGATACTGCCTGACCTAAATTAAAAGTAACACCAGCAAATTTGCAGTTGACACAAAGCTGGGTAGCAGTGTGAACTGCGAAGAGGATGCCGGAGGTTGCAGGGTGACTTAGACAGGCTGAGTGAGTGGGCCGATGCATGGCAGATGCAGTATAATGTAGATAAATGTGAGGTTAACCACTTTGGTGGCAAGAACAAGGAGGCAGATTATTATCTCAATGATGTCAGATTAGGAAAAAAGGAAATGCAACGAGCCCTGGGTGTCCTTGTACACCAGTCACTGAAAATAAACATGCAGGTACAGCAGGCAATGAAGAATGCTGCCTGCTTGTTGGCCTCCATAATGAGAGGATTTGAGTATTTGAGTAAAGAGGTCCTTCTGCAGTTGTACAGGGCCCTGGTGATCCCACATCTGGAGCGCCGAACGATTGGCAGCCCCGCCAGCAGTCTGTATTTTTTCTCATTTTATTTTTTTTGGTGTTTGTTAATGTTCTGTGTTCTGTGTTAATGTTCTCCGGTTTGTTTTATGTGGGGGGGGGGGGGGGGGTCGGGGGAATCTTTTTTCATTTTCTTACCTTGCCAGAGATGCGATTAATTTTTGGATCGCACTCTCCGGATTGATGTGCAGCCTTCCATCGATGGAGCTGGAGGCCTCCTCGGACTGACCTTGGGCCCCACCGGGGAGCGCAGACTTATCATCGGAGTCGATCCCTTGACTGGGATCACTCCAACCGTGGCTTGCGGACTTACCATCAAGAGCTCGCAGTCTCAGGAGAGGCTAGTCGGGAGCTCCAATGCCACGTAAGGTTCGACCAGCCCCGACGCGTGGTCCGATCGTCCGTCACGGGAGAGCTGACATCCCCCCGATGCAGGAGCTGATCGCCTCGATGCAGAGGGCCCAAAACACCACCGGCTACGGGAGTTAAGATTGTCTCGTCAACGGAGGGATCGAGGCCCCCGATCGCAGGGAAGAGATGGAACCTTTTTTCCCCTTCCATCACAGTGAGGAATGTGGTGGATGTTTATGTTAAAATGTGTTTTGTGTGTTCCGTTGCTTTTTATTCTATTGCTGACTTGGCTAATAAATTATTATTGTGATTGTGATTGTGTTTGGGAGTATTGTGTGCAGTTTTGGTCTTCTAAATTTGAGGAAGGACATCCTTGCTATTGAGGGAGTGCAGCGTAGGTTCACAAAATTAATCCCCGGGATGGCGGGACTGTCATAGGAGGAAAGATTACCTGGATGTAACAGATTTCAGGCTCCTGTATCTTCTACCCGATGGTAACGGAAAGATGAGTGCATGGCTCAGATGGTGTGGGTCCTTGATGATGTTGGCAGCCTTTTTGAGGCAGCGACTGCGATAGATCCCTTCGATGGTGGGGAGGTCAGAGCCAATAATGGACTGGGCCGTGGTCACAACTTTCTGCATTCTGTTCCTGGACGCTCAAGTTGCTGAACCAAGCCACGATGCAACCGGTCAGCATGCTCTCTACTGTGCACCTGTAGAAGTTCGAGAGAATCCTCTTTGACATACCGACTTTCCGTAATCTTCTCAGGAAGTAGAGGCACTGATGTGCTTTCTTTATAATTGCATCAGTGTGCTGGGACCAGAAAAAATCTTCGGAAATGTGCATGCCCAGGAATTTGAAGTTCTTGACCCTTTCCACCATTGCCCCGTTGATATAAGCGGGATTGTGGGTCCCTATCTTACCCCTTCCTTTGTCCACAATCAGTTCCTTGGTTTTGCTGGTGTTGAGAGCCAGGTCATTGTGCTGGCATCATTTGGTCAATCGGTCGATCTCACTTCTATATTCTGACTCGTCCCCATCAGTGATTTGTCCAACAACAATGGTGTCGTCGGCGAACTTGATGATAGAGTTTGCACTATGTCCGGCTTCACAGTCATGAGTATAGAGTGAGTACAGCAGGGGACTGAGCACACAGCCTTGAGGTGCTCCCGTGCTGATTGTTATCGAGGAATGCACATTTCCACCAATACGGACAGACTGTGGTCTGTGGATGAGGAGGTCGAGGATTCATTTGCAGAGAGATGCGCAGAGACCCAGATCTGACAGCTCAGTAACCAGCTTGGACGGGATGATTGTATTCAATGAATAAAAGCCTGACATATGAGTTTTTGTTGTCCAAGTGATCCAGAGCAGAGTGGAGAGCCAGTGAGATCGCATCCACCGTTGACCTGTTGTGCTGGTAAGTGAACTGTAGTGGTTCAAGGTTCTTGTTGAGGTAGGAGTTGATATGCACCATAATCAACCTCTCAAAGCACTTCATCACCACAGACATTAGTGCCACTGGTCGATAGTCATTGAGGCGCGTCACCTTGGGCACTGGTATTATTGTCCAGTTCCTTTGTACACATTTTGTATGCAATTTATGTTTGATTTAAATACCTTTTTCTCATCCTTTCTGATGTCTTTACCATTAATAGTCCTTCTGCAGTTGTATAGAGCCCTAGTGAGAGTATTGTGTACACCTGGAGTATTGTGTACAGTTTTGTGTACAGTTTTGGTCCCCTAATTTGAGGAAGGACCTTCTTGCTATTGAGGGAGTGCAGCAACGGTTTACAAGGTTAATTACCGGGATGGCGGAACTGTCATATGTTGAGAGAATGGAGCAGCTGGGCTTGCATACTCTGGAGTTTAGAAGGATGAGAGGGGATCTCATTGAGACATTGTTAAGGGCTTGGACACCCTAGAGGCAGGAAACATGTTCCCGATGTTGGGGGAGTCCAGAACCAGGGTCCACAGTTTAAGAATAAGGAGTAAGGAATAAGGAGTAAGCAATTTCGAAAGGAGACGAGAAAACACTTTTTCTCACAGAGAGTGGTGATTCTGTGGAATTCTCTGCCTCGGAAGGCGGTGGAGGCAGGTTCTCTGGATGCTTTCAAGAGAGAGCTAGATCGGCTCTTAAAAATAGCAGAGTCACAGGATATGGGGAGAAGGCAGGAACGGGGTACTGATTGGGGATGATCAGCCATGATCACATTGAATGGCGGTGCTGGCTCGAAGGGCCAAATGGCCTACTCCTGCTCTTATTGTCTATTGTCTATTGTCTAAAATGGGAAGGTTTCACAGTGTCATTGATGAAGATTTAAAAAATAGGAGTATCTGACTTATTTACATTACTCAGTATCACAAAGCAATGCCTATATCCCAACCATCTTCTGCTGTTTCATCAATAACTTCCCATCACTTTGTCAGAAGTGGGATTATTTGTTGGTGATTGCAATATGTTTGATTTAATTCTTGCTTCCTTGGATAATGAAACCACACCTGTTGAATGCAAACATATGTGGATGCCATCCACATTCCTGGATGGGATGAGATGATCAGCACAAACAAGATATTTAATTAGACCAACTGCAGCTCATCGGCCTATAGATCCCTGGATTCTCTCTACTCATAAGACCTTTCCCACACCAGTCACTCATTCTCTCTGCTCCTGATAGGCAGAAGATACATGTTAGAAAGTGTACTCCACCAGACTGAGGAACAGCTTCTTCTCATCTGTGATCAGGTTTCCAAACGGCCCTCCCTTTAGCTTGGGTATTGTTTCATTCACCTCTACCCCATTGTGGACATCAGAAATGGTGCACTACATTCTGGCTTGATTGCATTTATACATTGTGTGATTTGACTCAATTGGATAGCGTGCAAAAACTAAGCTTTTCACTGTGCCTCAGTACACATAAAGTTAAACCTAAACCTATCCTTTGGAGCTAAGGGAATGCGAATGGGCCATCACTGATGGGGATGTTGACTTTAACTAATTGGAATGCAACGGTTCGAGAAGAAGAGCTCCTGTCATCTTCTCCCTGGCAAAAGTCAATCGTCAGTAGTTCTTTATTTGTCACAAATGCAACTGCACAGTGAAATTCTATTTGCATATATTACACATGCATGTGCTGCCATCTTTAATTAATGAATGAATAAGTTTATTGGCCAAATATTCACATACAAGGAATTTGCCTTGGTGCTCCACCCGCAAGTGACAACATGACATACAGTGACAGTTAGGAATGACACATAAAACATTAAACATTAATAATAAAACATTATCAATTAAACATGTGAATTAAATAAAATACCAGAGCAAAAGGAGGCTACAGGTTTTTGGTTATTGAGTACTACTACTCGTAGAAAAAAGCTGGTTTTATGTCTGGCTGTGGCAGCTTTGTCAGTCGCCTTCCAGAGGGAAGTGATTCAAAGAGTTTGTGGCCATGGTGAGAGGGGCCAGAGATGATCTTACCCGCTCGCTTCCTGGCCCTTGCAGTGTACAGTTCGTCAATGGAGGGAAGGTTGCAGCCAATAACCTTCTCAGCTGATCGGACGATTCGCTGCAGCCTCCGGATGTCGTGCTTGGTGGCTGAGCCAAACCAGACCATGATGGAGAAGGTGAGGACAGACTCTACGATGGCCGTGTAGAATTGGACCATCATTTCCTGTGGCAGATTGTGTTTCCTCAGCTGCTGCAGGAAGTACATACTCTGTTGTGCCTTTTTGACTGTGGAGTCGATGGTGGCCCCCCATTTAAGGTCCTTGGAGATGATGGTTCCCAGGAACTTAAAAGACTCCACAGATGTGACTGTGATGTTGTTGATGGTGAGTGGAGTGAGGGGAGGGGGAACTCTCCTAAAGAATCAATTTCACTGTCTTGAGAGCATTGAGCTCCAGGTTGTTGCGATGGCACCAGGACACTCGCTGTGTCACTTCCTGTCTGTAGGCAGATTCCTCCCCATCCTGGATCAGTCTAATCAGGGTTGTGTCATCCGCAAACTTGAGAAGCTTGACAGAGGAGTCAGTGGAGGTGCAGTCATTGGTGTAGAGAGAGATAAAGGGGAGGGGAGAGTACGCAAGTGGTGCTCCTATGCTGAGGGTCTGCGGGTCCGAGGTGTGCTTTCCCAGCCTCACATGCTGCTTCCTGTCTGTCAGGAAGCTGGTGATCCACCGACAGAGGAGGTCAGGCACAGTCAACTTGGAAAGTTTGGAGTGCAGTAGCTCTGGCACAATGGTGTTGAATGCAGAGCTAAAATCACCAAACAAAATCTTGCATAGGTCTTTGCTTTAGCGCCATTATCCAGAGTCCAAAGTTCGGTTGGCCCGCGCGTTCGATGTACTGGAGCAGTTCCCGCGAACCGGCGTCCCTCTCCTCTCCTCTCCTGCCCTTTCCTCTCCTCACCCGGCTATCTTTTCCCATGACCCCCTGAAAACGATGACAAAAAAAAATCTCCAGTTAAGTTTAAATAAAAATAGACCGTCTTGTGTTCAATATATCGTTTTACATTACAATAAACTCACTGAACTTCACACTGGACCTTAGCCAGCACCTGCCCCCCCCCCCAGCCCCCCCCCCCCCCCCACCCCCCTCCAACTCTACGGGGAAGGCATGGAGTTTCAGTTAAATTTTCAGCACATTCAGTTCCAATTCACAGAGCATTCCAACATTCCTCAATGACAACACGTTCGGTACGTTCATTTTTCCCACTTCATTTGAATTCAAGCCAATGCTGAACTTTTGAGATACTTGTTCTGTTTGTTCTAATGTCTATCAATCGGTCACACCAAGCCTAACTTAGATGTAGGCCATTACTATTTATACATTTCAAACAGTGAATAACCATTTTTATACGCTGCCTCGAAAAGAATGCATTCACTCAATACGCTGATGAAAAATATTGCAAAAGAAGAAATATTGGGCTTATATGGCATTGCACCTACCTACAAAGCCTGCTTTACCACAGTTACTTCAGAACTCTGGAATAACTCTATTTATATTTCACAATATGTGGAAAGCTCAGATAACATTGGACATTTTGGATTTGATACAGCTGCTGGATGATAAAGCATCCACATTTCTTTGAAAATGTTTACCTTTTTTTTCCAGATGTTTTGATAATTTTAGACAATAGACAATAGACAATAGGTGCAGGAGTAGGCCATTCGGTCCTTCAAGCTAGCACTGCCATTCACTGTGATCATGGCTGATCATCCACAATCAGTATCCCGTTCCTGCCTTCTCCCCACATCCCCTGACTCCGCTAACTTTAAGAGGTCTATCTTTGTTACAAGTATGTTTTGGAGAACATCCTTAAAGTACTACATCCCCCATCTTCCTGGCAAAATCTTGTAGTGATAGATCTCAGGTTGGTGCCTATTACGGGCGTTTGGTATCTGGGATATCGAGTGGCATTCTCTATGGAGATCACAGCCAGTGGACGGGAAGCAGTATATCGTGGTAACTGACAAGAGGTACTGTAGTTGCTTGAATCATATGCAGAACGCAAAAGTGCTGGAGTAATTCAGCGGGTCAGGCAACATCTCAGGAGGGCATGGATAACCGACATTTCGGGTCGGGACCCTTCCTCAATCTGAAGAAGGGTCCTGACCAAAAACATCGTCTCTCGATGTCCTCCAGATATGCTCCCTGAGTCGCTGAGTCACCCCATCACTTTGTGATTGAGAACATGTGGATTGGCCCTGAGCAAGTAGCAGCAGGGTGGTGCAGCGGTAGAGTTGCTGCCTTACAGTGCTTGCAGCGATGGAGACCCGGGTTCGATTCCGACTACGGCGCTGTCTGTACGGTGTTTGTACGTTCTCCCCGTAACCCGCATGTGTTATCTCCGAGATCTTCCCACACTCCAAAGACGTACAGGTTTGTAGGTTAATTGGCTTGGGGTATAAATGTAAATTGTCCCTAGTGTGTGTAGGATAGTGTTCTTGTGTGGGGATTACTGGTCAGTGCGGACTCGGTGGGCGAAGGGCCTGTGTCTGTGTTGTATGTCTAAACTGTCTTAGAATAAAGGGGAGGTCATTTAAGACTGAGGTGAGAAAAAACTTTTTCACCCTGAGAGTTGTGAATTTATGGAATTCCCTGCCACAGAGGGCAGTGGAGGCCAAGTTACTGGATGGATTTAAGAGAGAGTTAGATAAAGCTCCAGGGGCTTGTGGAGTCAAGGGATATGGGGAGAAGGCAGGCACGGGTTATTGATAGGGGACGATCAGCCATGAATGGATGGCAGTGCTGGCTAGAAGGGCCGAATGGCCTCCTCCTGCAACTATTTTCTATGTTTCTATGTTTCTATGTAAACTAAGTCTACACCTGAGACGGTTGTTGTTGGCCTCCTGTTGATAGAGCCATAGAGCTATACAGTATGGAAACAAACCCTAAAGCACAAATTGTCCATTCCGACCAGGTTGGCATATTGCTCTAATCTCAATAGCCTGCATTTGGCACACATCCCTTCTGAACCTTTCCTGTCTGTTTATCTGTCAAAATTTCTTTTAAAGGCTGTAATTGTAACCACTTCTCTAGCTTTCTCTGGCTGCTCATTCCACATACGGAATACCTTCAGAATAAAAAAATTGTCACTGATGGAAATAAATGATGGCAAAGGAAGGGAGGATTTGGAAATAAGGTTTGGGATGTTGTTGTTAAAGTGGAAACTGGCATGGTTCTACAATTTGCTGATAGTTTCCTGCTTCACCACCCTGACTGACAGAAGTAGTTGAAAGATTGGCATAGGAAGTCAGCATGCTAGCCCACAACAGTGCTTGTAACACTGGCTACCTTCATCAAAGGTCCAAAGGTTCAAAGGTTTCTTTATTAGTCACATACACCTTGCAGTGAAATTCTTGTTGCCAATGCAGCACATAAAAAAAGAATACAGACATAACAATAATAAAGAACTTTAACATAAAAAACATCCCCCCACAATGGTTCCCATTATGAGGGAAGGCACAAAGTCCAGTCCCCATCCCCATGTCCACCCATAGTCGGGCCTATTGAGGCCTCCGCAGTCGCCGCTACGGAGGCCCGATGTTCCAGGCCGTTCTCGCCGGGAGATGGTGAGAATCCTCTCAGCGGCTTGGGACACCTGGAACGGCCGCCTCCTTACTCGAGACCGCGGCTTCCGAAGCCAACAAGGCCGCGCCGGATGGAGCTCCACTGCTGGCGATCTCGTCGCGAGATCCCAGGCTCCCGATGAAAAGTTCAGCGCCGCCGCCCGCGGCTGGCCGCTCCGCAGACCCGCAGCTCCGCAATGTTTTTACTCGGCGGTCTTCAGCTCACCGGAGCTCCAGCGCGGCGACCCGGGCAAGGCATCGCCCGCTCCTCAATAGCACTCCAGCGCTGTGCCGCCGCCGAAGCCGACATTCTGAGCAGTCCCCCTTCCCCCCCCCCCCCCCCCCCCCCAACCCCCACATAAAAAAGACTAGAACTCCATAACAAAAACACTTTAACTAACTAAAAATTAAAAAAAAGAGATGAAAAGACGGACAGCTGCAGGCTGGGCAGCCATAACATACAGGACGGCGCCCCCTAAAGGTATTGCATTCTGGAGGTGTAGCTCCCTTTGAAGGCAATATCAAGAATCGATTCCCACTGGTGGTGGTAATCTCGAGCTGGTTAAGTATTTAAACCAAAGTTCAATTCTGAAAATTACCCAAATATTTTAACCCAACTATGACTTAACTAGAAGATAAGCACAAAATGCTGGAGTAACTCAGCGGGACAGGCAGCATTTCTGGAGAGAAGGAATGGGTGAAGTTTCGGGTCGAGACCCTTCTTCAGACTCAACTAGTATTTATTTTGAGGGGAATAGGGAGAAAAAAAGGTATGCAATGTTGTGGCTTTATAAGGCAGGGGTCAGACTGCATTTGGAGTATTGTGAGTGGTTTTTGGGCCCCATATCTGCGGAAGGATATGCTGGCATTGGAGAGTATCAAGAGGAGATTTACGAGAATGATCCCAGCAATGGTTGGGTTATGATGAGCATTTAAAGGCACTGGGTCTGTATTCACTGGGGGACTTAATTGAAATTTACCGAATAGTAAAAGTCCTGGATAGAGTGGATGTGAAGAGGATATTTCTACTGATTTCTTTAATCAGAGGGTGGTGAATCTGAGGAATTCATTGCCACAGATGGTTGTGAAGGCCAAGTCAATGGATCATTTTAAGAAGAAGATAGAGAGATTCTTAATTAGTGCGGGTGTCAGGGGTTATGGTGAGAAGGCAGGAGAATCGGGTTGAGAGGGAAAGATAGATCAGCCATGATTGAATGGCAGAGTGGACGATGGGCCGAATGGCCTAATTCTGTTACTTGAAATTCTGAACTATATTTCTTGTATGAACCATAGCTCAGTCTCATCAATCTTCCCTCTCTACCAGGTGTTTGCTCAATTTCAGGGATTTGAGTATCTATCTATACTATTATTGAAACTCTCATCTTGTCCTCTTCCGGTCTGCGTTGCTTTTAAATTTGCACAAAAATGGTACCGTATATCACTAGGATATTTTTGCCACCTTACTCACTGTTCTCCTCTGTTCCAAGCGCACCATGTTTTATTCCGATCGGTGGAATATTACAAAAGTTATGAAGGTTTAAAAAACCGTGAGATCAGCAGATTGCTCTTCTCGCCTGTCAGTCGCTGTGAAGGTAATGCCCCTTCCGGAGGCGAGGAGAATAAAGCCCCGGAGTCCGGGCATGAGTCCAGAAGTCGGGCGTGAGTCAGTCAGCCCAGAAGCCCAGAAGCCGTGAGTGAGAGTTAAGTCCAGAACTGTGAGTCCGCAAGCCATGAGTGAGTGAAATATGAGTCCACAAGCCATGGCTGAGTGAACTGTGAGTCCACAAGCTGTGGCTGAGTGAACTGTGAGTCAACAAGCCGTGGCTGAGTGAACTGTGAGTCCACAAGCCGTGGCTGAGAAATCTGTGTATCCACAAGCCGTGGCTGAGTGAACTGTAATTCCACAAGCCTTGGTTGAGTGAACTGTGAGTCCACAAGCCGTGGCTGAGTGAACAGTGAGTCCACAAAATGTGAGTGGGTGAACTGTGAGTCCACAAGCCGTTAGTGAGTGAACTGTCCACAAGCGGTGAGTGAGTGAACTGTGAGTCCACAATCCGTGAGTGGGTGAACTGTGAGTCCACAAGCCGTGAGTGAGTGAACTGTGAGTCCACAAGCCGTGAGTGAGTGAACTGTGAGTCCACGTCATGAGTGAGTGAACTGTGCGTCCACAATCCGTGAGTGAGTGAACTGTGAGTCCACAAGCCACGAGTGAGTGAACTGTGAGTCCACAAGCCACGAGTGAGTGAACTGTGTGTCCACAAGCTGTGAGTGAGTGAACTGTGAGTCCACAAGCCGTGAGTGAGTGAACTGTGAGTCCACAAGCCATGTATGAGTGAACTGTGAGTCCACAAGCCGTGGCTGAGTGAACTATGAGTCTATAAGCCATGGCTGAGTGAACTGTTACAATTCGCATACCGTCCGAACAAATCCACGGACGATGCGGTCTCCCAGGTTTTGCACACCGCTCTCTCTCATCTTGACAGCCAGAAGGGGGGCCACGTGAGGATGCTGTTCATAGACTTCAGTTCAACCTTCAACACGATAGTCCCCACCAGACTGACCAAGAGCTACTCGAATTAGGGCTCAACACCCCCCTGTGTGCCTGGGCCCTGGACTTTCTCACCGCCAGGCCCCAGGTAGTCAAGATGGGAGAGAGTACATCGAAGTCCCTCACCCTGAGCACATGATCCCCCCAGGGTTGCGTCCTCAGCCCCCTTTTGTACTCCCTGTACACACATCACTGTGTGGCTAGGTTCAGTTCCAACTCAATAATCAAGTTTGCTGATGCCACTGTGGTGGTGGGCCTGATCTCAGACAATGACGAGAAGGCCTACCGGGAGGAGGTGGCTGATCTGGCACTCTGGTGTCAGGACAACAGCCTCCTCTTGAACATCAAAAAAACTAAGGAGCTGATCGTGGACTTTAGGAGGGCACATTATCCGAGGACGTACCCACCATTGAGGATAAATGGGGATACTGTGGATAGGGTGAGCTGTTTTAAATACCTGGGAGTCCACATCTCTGAGGATATGACATGGACATCACACGCCGCAGCACTCGTGAGTAAGGCAAGGCAGCGCCTTTACCACCTCAGGTAATTGAGGAAATTCAGAGTGTCTCCCTGAGGATCCTCCAGTGCTTCTACTCAGCGGCTGTGGAAAGCATCTTGTCCGGAAATAGAACGCACTATGGGAACTTCACTCACCCCTCTGCAGGTACTATACATCAGGAGGTGCAACTCCAGAGCCAATAAGATCATGGGAGACCTCTTCCACCCCTGCAACGGACTGTTCCAGCTGCTACGGTCAGGCAAACGCCTCCGTTGCCATGCTGTGAGAATGGAGAGGTTGAAAAGGAGTTTCGTCCCAGAGGCCATTAGGACTGTAAACTTCTATCTCACCAGGGACTAACTTTACTGAACCACTCTACTGCTTTTTTTTAAATTGCTGTTTTTTTCCCTTTTTCCTTCCGCCCACAATATTTAATATGTAAAAGAATATGTGATTCTGTTTGTAGTTTGTTTGGTTGTTTGTTTGTTTGTCTTTTTGCACAATGTCCGAGAGCATTGCCACGTTTAATTTCACTGAACATCTCGTATGTGTATGTGCCGAATAAACTTGACTTGACTTGACTTGACTTGAACTGTGAGTCCACAAGCCGTGCCTAAGTGAACTGTGAGTCCACAAGCCCTGGCTGAGAACTGTGAATCCACAAGCCGTGGGTGAGTGAACTGTGATCCTCAAACAGTGGCTGAGTGAACTGTGAGCTCACAAGCCGTGGTTGAGTGAACTGTGAGCTCACAAGCTGTGGCTGAGTGAACTGTGAGTCCACAAGCTGTGGCTGAGTGAACTGTGAGTCCACAAGCCGTGGCTGAGTGAACTGTGAGTCCAGAAGCCGCCCGGAGCACGGAACCTGCCCGATTGCCGCAAACTCAAGATCCTGGGGAAGTGAGGAGTGAGAGTGTGTGGTTTGAGGGAGCCGGGCGCTGGAGGGCCGGATGCTGGCAGGGCTGGGCGCTGGTGGGGCTCACCACCCCCACCCACACAGCCCCATCCCCCTCCCCTTGCACACCTCTCACCCCAGCGGTAGGCCATGGCAGCACTCCCTCCCCCTCACCAGCCCCTGTCTGAAGCCATCCCTCTCCCCGGATACAGAATGCTCCCTCCGACCCCCACCTGAAGTCGCCTCGTCCCCAGCTGCAGGACTAGCCCAAGAATCCATTCAGCCCACAATGTCCATACTAGCCAACTGGAAACCAGTCCCTTTGGCCCACAACACACATACTAGCCCTCCAGAAAGCTCCCCCCCCCCCCTCCTCGGCCACTGCCTGAAGCCGTTCCCTCCCCCGGCTGCAGGACACTCCCCCGTCCACCACCAGCCCCCAACAGCCCCGCCTGAAGCCGTGCCCCTCCCCAGGTTGCAGGACGCTCCCCCCACTGGCCCCCGACAGCCCTCACCTGAAGCCGGCCCCCTCCCCTGGCTGCAGAACGCAACAAGAGATGCAACAAGAAATAATGTGCTGAATATATCTTCTCTTTAACGTTTAAATTGTTGTTGTTATATTTTAAGAGTTATTCACGTTTTAAGCTTTAATAAATCCCTTTTCCACTTGCCGTGCCCGTCAGCCGCACCTGCGCAGGAATACCTGCATGTTCTACGTCACAATGGGAACCCAATGGGAGGGAGGGAATGGCTGCGTCACTGGAGAGCTGCTAAGAGTGGATGGGGGGGGGGGGGATTTGAGGAGGGGGATGGTGTGAGTGTGTGGGAAGGGCAAGGGGCAGAGTGGGGAGGGGTGAGGGGAGAAGGGGGATCAGGGGCGTCACAACGGGAATCCGATAGCCGCACCTGAGCAGTTGGGGGCTATGCGTGAGTGGTGGAATATTGGAATTGGTGGAGAGGTGAAATATTTATTTGGGGGACCAGGCCTCCCATGTGAGAATGGGACCCAACGGGTCCAACAGTCTAGTATAAAACTAAAGCCTACACTCCAATGCTGCACTGTCAGAGGTATGACATTTTGACGATATGTTAAAAAATCAATTTTATTTGGAGGCGAGCAGGTTACTTACTATGGGTAGTACCCAAAATTAATCCTTCCACCAACATCAACAGTCGAATCAGAGAAGGCAGGTACATATGTACCTGCACTCCTAGTTACCTCTGCTCGACAACACTGTGTCCTTCAAGTGCACTTGAAACTGGCATCACATGTAGATAGAGTTGTCAAGAAGGCTGCGATAGATTAAAACATAGAAACATAGAAAGTAGGTGCGAGAGTAGACCACCAGGTCCGTCGAGCCCGCACCGCCATTCGCTCATGGCTGAACACTAAACAGACACACTTACCCACAAACAGTAGACACAAGACACAGAACACAAGACACTACCCTCCCCTTTATACCGCTATCACCCCTCTCCACCCCAAGAACCTCGCGATCTCCTGGGGGAGGCAAAAAACCGGATAAAAACCCAGGTCCAATTCGGGAAAAAAATCCGGGAAATTCCTCTCCGACCCCAATCCAGGCGATCGACACTTGTCCAGGAGATCACTCAGGTCTTACTATACTAACCATACCTAGGTCCATATCCCTGCCCTCTCCCCGTAGCCCCTTATCCCCTTGGCAGCTAAAAAACCATCTATTTTAGTCTTAAATATATTTAAAGTTTCTGCTTCCACTGCTCCCTGGGGCAGTGAATTCCATAAATTAACCACCCTCTGGGTGAAGAAGTTCTTCCTCATCTCAGTTTTAAAAGAGCCCCCCCTTATTCTGCAACTATGTCCCCAAGTTCTAGTCTTCTAGCCTAGATTGGCCTTCGTCGGACAGGGTACAGAATGTTTTGTTGCAGTTGTACAAGACTATGGTGAGGCCACATTTACAATACTGTGGTCAGTTTTATCAGGATATCATTAAGCTGTAAGGAGTGTAGAGAAGATTTATGAGGGTGTTGACAGGACTTGAGGGGCTGAGCTATAGGGTGAGGTTGGGCAGACTAGGATTTTACTTCGGAGTCACGTGAGTGACTACGTGAAGAACCCCGCCACGACGCATGCGTGTCATATCGCTTTCACGCTTGCGAAACGACAGGCGGGGTGGAGCGTTCCCCCGCAGTGGTAAGTTTGAAACCGCGACCTGCAGGGGGGGAAGCTGGACAAAATAGTGTCCACAAGTGCTGCGAGTAGAGCTGGCTGGGGAGGACCGCGAATTTGCGGGAGCCAGCAGCAGCTGAAGGCACAAGCCCCGTAAGGGATCAGCTGTGCCGACTTTTGGTCCCGCGCCGGCCAGAACACCACGGCCGGGCGAGAGACTATTCAAATGGTCTTTTTGGACAAGTCGAAAACGGCAGGAGACGGGGTGGAACGACGTTCCCCCGTAGCGACAATTTTAACTTGGACCTGCAGGTAAGAGCTGCGGTCTTTTTGTGTTTTTACCATGCTAATTACAGGTGGAGAAACCAACGGGCTGCGACAAAGCTGGTGGGCTAGATGGGATCAGCTGTGCCCGAAGTCGCCTCCGCACCGGCCAGATCCACTCCACGGCAGTAAGGACAAAGCTGGTGAGGGAGGACCGCGGAGCAGCGGGCAGCCAGCAGCAGCCAGCAGCACTCGGATCACCGATAGTGGGATCAGCTGTGCCCGATGTCGCCTCCGCACCGGCCAGATCCACGCAGCCGGGCGGAAAGGCTAGACACAAAAACAAACAAGGTCGTGGACTCAGAGGAGTCCGACTTTGAACAACCGCGGGCGGCCAGCGACCGAGAGCGCTGGAGCCGGATGGAGCGGTGTGTGCAGCATTTGCTCCAATGTGACAGACTCCGGGAGATGGAGTCGGGTCACTGTGGGCCCTATGATAATCCCACAGCAGTACCTCTTGAAGGGCTGCACAGTGCTTCTACCTCATCAGAGGGGAGCACTGCGGGTCAGTTCTGGGCTGAACTGGAAGAGGGGTCCGCAGAAGGAAAGACAAGTGTGCAAGGGGTGCAGGAACAAGAGAACCTACTGGACTAATAAAATGACTCCAACAAACACTACAGCCAAAGACAGCACCCCTACGCACCCACCAGCAGAACTGGTGAAAGCTCGAAGGCCGGACATGAGTCTTTTTAGGCCATGGCCCAGGCCGGCCTTCTTGGAAGATGCGGGGACCTCCAACGCCAACCAAACCGAAAATCCAGACACCAGCATAACAACAGCAGCGAAGAACCTACAAAAATAAGTAAACCTGCCACTGGTAACTATGGAGGTAGGTGGGTCTGGTTCCCTACAAAATACAGGGAGCATGGAGGTTGGGGGGAGACTACACTCTTTTCTGAATGCATGGAGCATGTTAACAACCGATACTTACATCTTAAGCAGTATCCAGGGATATACAATAGAGTTTATACACAAGTATAGCCCTCCAGTTCAACATATACCGAACCGAATGTTCGTGCCTTCTGAACTGGAGCGGCTTTACATAAAATGTGTAATTGAGAAAACTCAACACGAACTATTAGAATTCGTGTCCAATATATTTATCAAAAACAAAAAAGATGGTGGTTGTCGCATCACCATAGATCTGACAAAATGGATACCTTTGTTACTGCTAAACACTTAATTTCCAAAGGTTACTTCATGGCCAGCATCGATTTAAAAGATGCTTACTATTCAGTGCCTATACGAGGTGACCACAGATGTTACTTAAAATTCAACTGGATGGGCAACTCTGGCAGTATAAAGCACTGCCAAATGGGTCATCAGCCCCAGGCTGTTCACAAAAATTTTGAAACCAGCCCTAGCATTTCTACGTAAACGTAAACACATGGTCATGGCATATTTAGATGACATACTCATTGTGGGCAAAACTTTGGAATTGGCCAAACAAACTGTAACAGCCACAAAACAGTTATTTGAAAAACTGGGATTTATTATCCATCCAGTTAAATCTAAACTAACGCCTTCCACTACTATGGACTATTTGGGGGTTTCACCATTGACTCAGTTCACATGTCGGTGGCTCTGCCTAAGGGAAAGGCTAGAGATTTAATAGAGGCTTGCATAACCTCATTGACATCAGCAAACCATCCATCAGATTGGTAGCAAACGTAATTGGCAAATGGTGGCTGCCTTTCCAGCCACACAATTTAGACCTCTACATTACCAAAACTTACAGAGAGCAAAAATACAAGCACTCTAAATTAATGCAGGTCACTTTGACAGACCTATGAAACTACCAATCAAGCTAAAATGGAATAAAATGATGGATAGATAACATCTGGCTTTGTTCCAATCCAATCATTGTCAGTAACCTTTCCATGGTACTACAAACTGATGCCAGTGCACTTGGGTGGGGAGCCACCAATACCATCACCAGCTGTGGAGGTAGATGGACTGCTCAGGAGGCATCATTATTACTCACACTGGGCATAAACTACCTGGAAATGTTGGGTGCATTCCATGGCCTAAAGTCATATTGTACTGGATTATATCACTAGCATGTTAGACTACAGATAGACAATACCACCGTGGTAGCATACATTAACCACATGGGTGGAAACAAATCGACATCAAGTGACAATCTGGCTAATACAATTTGGCAATGGTGTATCCAGAGAGATATTTGGATATCAGCCACTTACCTACCAGGAAGACTAAATTTAGTGGCAGACACCAGGTCACGCAAATTTAATGAAAACACCGAATGGATGTTGAATAAAAAAGTATTTGCTGATATTACAGCAAAATATGGAACACCAGATATCGATCTATTCGCATCCAGACTTAACCACCAGTTATCAAATTATGTTTCATGGGAACCAGACCCTGGGGCAGCGGCGACAGGTGCATTTTCGCTGCATTGGGGGGGGGGGGGGGGGGGGGGGGGAATTGTTTATTTACGCATTCCCTCCTTCCTGCCTCATCAGTCGGGTATTAAGGAAAATACAACAAGACTCTGCGTCTGGTATTGGTAGTACCCGATTGGCCTACTCAACCATGGTTCCCAGTGGTATTAAACATGGTATTAGAACCATGTATCACCATCCCACATAGACCAGATTTATTGCTACATCCCGTAACAAGGGATAGCCACCCATGCCATAAACATTTGAACTTATTAATTTGTAGAGTTTTAAAAACACCTCTACTACAACTGGGACTGACGGACCGAACAGTGAACATGATCTCGGCGGCCCAAAGACAGTCAACCAAAAAACAGTATCTGGTCTATATCAGGAAGTGGGCGATGCACTGCCATAAAAACAACATCACCTACAGAGACATGAACATCCCGTCTGTTCTGGAATATCTGGCAGGCCTCCACTATGATGAGGGGCTCAGTTACAGTACCATCAACTGCGCCAGAAGTGCCCTATCGACTTACCTATGGCAGGGGACAGAGCGTTATTCTTTTGGGACTCACCCACTGGTAACAAAACTTATGAGGGGAATTTTTAATACTACTCCCCCAAGAACCAGGTACTCCCAAATATGGGATGTAAGTATTATCCTGAAGATGCTCAGGAATTGGTCTCCAGCAACAGCTCTGTCCCTACACAGACTGACATTAAAAACAGTCATGCTAATGGCATTGGTCACGGCACAGAGGGTACAGTCACTGCATAAACTAAGACTGGACAACATGACTTCCTCAACAGAAAGTATTACGTTTCATATCTATGAGTTAGTAAGCAGAACAGACAGGGATCAGCAGGCCTCAATATACAATTTAGGTCATACCCAAACAGATGACCGTCTGTGTATAATAAGACAGCTGTCGTTATACATGGAGAAAACGAAAATCCTAAGAGGCAATGAGAAGGCACTTTTTGGTCAGCCACTAGCAACCACACAAAAGAGTGATGGTCCAGACCATCTCAAGATGGCTGAAACAGGTGCTAACCACAGGCTGGGGTGGATACTAATATTTTTAAATCTCATTCCACCAGGGCTGCAGCTACATCGGCAGTGATACAGTTGGATGTACCAATGGACCAAATCCTCAAGGCAGCAGGATGGTCTGGGGGAAAAAACATTCCAATTATTTTACAATAAACCAGTAATGAAACATGGAACGTTTGCAGAAACAAATTTAAGTTCTGTAAATTAATTTAAACCCATAAAAAGGGGTTATAAATTTGTGTTAATAAATTTTATGATTTCAATGTCGAATTCATGTCCAAATTATGTTAACACAATTCCTCCTACAGTAATCAAGGCAGACGTGATGCATGGACTCGTTTCCACGACATGAAATCACAGAGCTTTAAAATCTTCACGTAGTCACTCACGTGACTCCGAAGTAAAATAGTAAGATTAAACGAGAACTTACCAGTTTGAAGTTTGATCCGTATTTTATGAGGAGTTACGATGAGGGATTACGTGCCCTCCGCTCCCACCCTTGATCATATACTTAACTGGTATCTCTTCTCTAATCTTACTATGTTTAGTCATTACAGTTATCTGTGATTTCACACCGCTGCTTTGAAGAATGACACGCATGCGTCGTGGCGGGGTTCTTCACGTAATCCCTCATCGTAACTCCTCATAAAATACAGATCAAACTTCAAACTGGTAAGTTCTCGTTTAATCTTACTATTTTATTCCTTGGAGTGCAGGAAGCTATGTAGTGATCTTAAGGCTTTTTGTACCAGCCCAAAAGACTCTTGGGCTGGTACAGGGATAGGAAAGATTTAGATGGGCCAAATGCGAGCAACTGGGACTAACTTAGATGGGGTATCGAGGCCCCCAACAGCGGGAGAACAAAGAAGGGAAGAGGTTGAACTTTTTTTTGGCCTTCCATCACAGTGAGGAATGTGGAGGAGTCACTGTGGTGGATGTTCATGTTAAAATGTATTTTCACCACCCTCTGACTAAATAATTTTCTCCTCATCTTCTTCCTGCAAGAACGACCATTAATTCTGAGGCTATGACTATTTCTAGACTCTTCCACTCTCCACATTCATTCTATCCAAATATTTCACTATTCTGTACGTTTCAATGAGGTTCCCCCCTCATTCTTCTAAACTCCAGTGAGTGCAGGCCCAGTGCCGACAAACACTCATCATTGGTTAACGTACGCATTCCTGGGATCATTCTTGTAAACCACCTCTGCACCCTCTCCAGAGCCAGTACATCCTTCCTCAGATATGGTGTCCAGAATTGCTCACAATATACCAAATGTGGCCCAACCAGCGCCTTATAAATCCTCAACATTACATCCCTGTTTTTGTATTCAAGCCCTCTTGAAATAAATGCTAGCATTGAGTTTGCTTTCTGGCGGTGCCAGCGTGTAAAACATGCAAAAAGAATTCCACTGTTCATTTGCATATGTGATAAATAAAGTTGTGCACGTGGGCACAAACAATGTCGGGAAGAAGAAGAAGGAGGTTCTGCAATGCGAGCTTAGAGAGTTAGGCAGCAGACTGAAAAGCTAAAACTTCTAGGGTGGTTATCACTGGATTGCTTCCAGTACCTCGTGCTAGTGAGAGCAGGAACAGGGAGATAGGGGATCTGAATGTGTGGCTGGGTGGCTGGTGCGGGGAGCAAGGATTTAGCTTTATTGGCCACTGGGATCTCTTCTGGAGTAGGGGTGACCTGTATAAAAGGGACGGGTTACATCTTAACTGGAGGGGGACCGCATTCTGGCAGGCAGGTTTACTAGTGCTACACGTGTGGTTTTAAACTAAATAGTGGGGGGGAGGGATTGACAAATTGGGAGTATAAAGATGAAGTAAAAGTAATGCAATGGTTGTTATGGGAGATTTCAATATGCAGGTAGACTGGGAAAATCAGGTTGGTACTGGACCTTGAGATAGGGAGTTTGTGGAGTGCCTCCGTGATGGATTCTGAGAGCAGCTTGTATTGGAGCCTACAGGGAGAAGGCAATTTTGGATTTAGTGTTGTGTAATGAACCAGATTTGATAAGGGAACTAAAGGTAAAGGAGCCATTTGGAAGTAGTGACCATAATATGATGTTTTAATCTACAATTGGAGAGGGAGAAGGATAGGATGGAGGTGTCAGTGTTACAGTTGAATAAAGGGGACTATGGAGCCATGAGGGAGGAGCTGCCCAAAGTTGACTGGAAATATACCCTCGCAGGGATGACAGTGGAACAACAGTGGCAGGTATTTCTGGGAATAATACAGAAGGTGCACGATCAGTTAATTCCAAAGAGGAAGAAATATTCCAAGGGGAGTAAGGGGAGACCGTGGCTGACAAGGGAAGTAAGGGACAGTATAAAATAAAAAGAGAACAAGATAACATAGCATAGATGAGCGGGAAGCCAGAGATTGGGTAACTTTTAAAGTGCAACAGAACTTAACAAAAAAAGAAATGCGGGGAGAAAAGATGAGGTACGAAGGTAAGCTAGCCAAGAATATAAAGGAGGATAGTAAAAGTTTCTTTAGGTATGTGAAGAGGATAAAATAGTTAAGACCAATGTTGGACCCTTGAAGACTGAAAAGGTCGAATTTATTATGGGGAACAAGGAAATTGCAGACGAGTTGAACAGGTACTTTGGATCCGTCTTCACTAAGGAGGACACAAACAATCTCCCTGATATAGTAGTGGCCAGAGGATCTGGGGTGATGGAGGAACTGAAGGAAATTCACATTAGGCAGGAAACGATGTTGGTTCAACTGATGGGACTGAAGGCTGATAAATCCCCAGGGCCTGATGGTCTGCATCCCAGGGTACTTAAGGAAGTGGCTCTCAAAATTATGGTGATCATTTTCCGATGTTTTATAGATTCAGGATCAGTTCCTGTGTATTGGATGGGTAGCTAATGTTATCCCACTTTTTAAGAAAAAACAGGGAGAGAAAAAACACAGAATAGTAGACCAGTTAGCCTGATTGGTAGTGGGGAAGCTGCTGGAGTCAATTATACGAGATGGAATAGCAACACATTTGGATAGCAGTAGCAGGATCGGTCTGAGTCAGCATGGATTTACGAAGTGGAAATCATGCTTGACTAATCTTCTGGAGTTTTTTGAGGATGTATACAAACTTACGTATGCAAACTTAAAGCACACGCCATTGGGGGTTCAGTATTGACGTGGATAGAGAACTGGCTGGCAAACAGGAAGCAAAGAGTAGGAGTAAACGGGTCCTTTTCACAATGGCGGGCAGTGACTAGTGGGGTACCGCAAGGCTCAGTGCTGGGACCCCAGCTATTTACAATATATATTAATGATCTGGATGAGGGAATTGAAGGCAATATCTCCAAGTTTGTGGATGACACTAAGCTGGGGGGCAGTGTTAGCTGTGAGGAGGATGCTAGGAGACTGCAAGGTGACTTGGATAGGCTGGGTGAGTGGGCAAATGTTTGGCAGATGCAGTATAATGTGGATAAATGTGAGGTTATCCATTTTGGTGGCAAAAACAGGAAAGCAGACTATTATCTAAATGGTGGCAGACTAGGAAAAGGGGAGATGCAGCGAGACCTGGGTGTCATGGTACACCAGTCATTGAAAGTGGGCATGCAGGTGCAGCAGGCAGTGAAGAAAGCGAATGGTATGTTAGCTTTCATAGCAAAAGGATTTGAGTATAGGAGCAGGGAGGTTCTACTGCAGTTGTACAGGGTCTTGGTGAGACCACACCTGGAGTATTGCGTACAGTTTTGGTCTCCAAAGGATAAGGGGGAGATCCTTTAAAACCGAGATGAGAAGAACTTTTTTCACACAGAGAGTGGTGAATCTCTGGAACTCTCTGCCACAGAGGGTAGTTGAGGCCAGTTCATTGGCTATATTTAAGAGGGAGTTAGATGTGGCCCTTGTGGCTAAGGGGATCAGAGGGTATGGAGAGAAGGCAGGTACGGGATACTGAGTTGGATGATCAGCCATGATCATATTGAATGGCGGTGCAGGCTCGAAAGGCCGAATGGCCTACTCCTGCACCTAATTTCTATGTTTCTATGTAACTGGGAAAATGGACAAGGGAGAGCCATTGGATGTAGTGTACCTGGACTTTCAGAAAGCATTTGATAAGGTCCCACATAAGAGATTAGTGGGCAAAATTAGGGCACATGGTATTGGGGATAAAGTGCTGACATGGATAGAAAATTGGTTGGCAGACAGGAAACAAAGAGTAGGGATAAACGGGTCCCTTTCAGAATGGCAGGCAGTGACTAGTGGGGTACCGCAAGGCTCGGTGCTGGGACCACAGCTATTTACAATATATATTAATGATTTAGATAAAAGATTAAAAGTAACATTAGCAAATTTTCAGATGACACATAGCTCGGTGGCAGTGTGAACTGTGAGGAGAATGCTATGAGAATGCAGGGTGACTTGGACAGGTTCGGTGAGAGGGCAGATAGAAACATAGAAACATAGAAATTAGGTGCAGGAGTAGGCCATTCGGCCCTTCGAGCCTGCACCGCCATTCAATATGATCATGGCTGATCATCCAACTCAGTATCCCGTACCTGCCTTCTCTCCATACCCTCTGATCCCCTTAGCCACAAGGGCCACATCTAACTCCCTCTTAAATATAGCCAATGAACTGGCCTCGACTACCCTCTGTGGAAGGGAGTTCCAGAGATTCACCACTCTCTGTGTGAAAAAAGTTCTTCTCATCTCGGTTTTAAAGGATTTCCCCCTTATCCTTAAGCTGTGACCCCTTGTCCTGGACTTCCCCAACATCGGGAGCAATCTTCCTGCATCTAGCCTGTCCAACCCCTTAAGAATTTTGTAAGTTTCTATAAGATCCCCTCTCAATCTCCTAAATTCTAGAGAGCATAAACCAAGTCTATCCAGTCTTTCTTCATAAGACAGTCCTGACATCCCAGGAATCAGTCTGGTGAACCTTCTCTGCACTCCCTCTATGGCAATAATGTCCTTCCTCAGATTTGGAGACCAAAACTGTACGCAATACTCCATGTGTGGTCTCACCAAGACCCTGTACAACTGCAGTAGAACCTCCCTGCTCCTATACTCAAATCCTTTTGCTATGAAAGCTAACATACCATTCGCTTTCTTCACTGCCTGCTGCACCTGCATGCCCACTTTCAATGACTGGTGTACCATGACACCCAGGTCTCGCTGCATCTCCCCTTTTCCTAGTCGGCCACCATTTAGATAATAGTCTGCTTTCCTGTTTTTGCCACCAAAATGGATAACCTCACATTTATCCACATTATACTGCATCTGCCAAACATTTGCCCACTCACCCAGCCTATCCAAGTCACCTTGCAGTCTCCTAGCATCCTCCTCACAGCTAACACTGCCCCCCAGCTTAGTGTCATCCGCAAACTTGGAGATATTGCCTTCAATTCCCTCATCCAGATCATTAATATATATTGTAAATAGCTGGGGTCCCAGCACTGAGCCTTGCGGTACCCCACTAGTCACTGCCTGCCATTGTGAAAAGGACCCATTTACTCCTACTCTTTGCTTCCTGTTTGCCAGCCAGTTCTCTATCCACATCAATACTGAACCCCCAATGCCATGTGCTTTAAGTTTGTAAACTAATCTCTTATGTGGGACCTTGTCGAAAGCCTTCTGGAAGTCCAGATACACCACATCCACTGGTTCTCCCTTATCCACGCTACTAGTTAATGTGGTGTATCTGGACTTCCAGAAGGCTTTCGATGAATGGCAGATGTACACAAAATTGCTGGGGAAACTCAGCGGGTGCAGCAGCATCTATGGAGCGAAGGAAATAGGCGACGTTTCGGGCCAAAACCCTTCTTCAGACTAAATGGTGTCAGGTTGAGAAAAGGGGAAGTACAGCGGGATCTGGGGGGTCCTTGTTCATCTGTCAATGAAAGTAAGCATGCAGGTACAGCAGGCAGTGAAGAAAGCGAATGGCATGTTGGCCTTCATAAGAAGAGGAGTTGAGTATAGGAGAAAATACGTCCTTCTGCAGTTGTACAGGGCCCTAGTGAGGCCACACCTGGAGTGTTGTGTGCAGTTTCGATCTCCAAATTTGAGGAAAGACATTCTTGTTATTGAGGGAGTGCAGCGTAGATTCACAAGGTTAATTCCCGGGATGGCGGGACTGTCATATGCTGAGAGAATGGAGCGGCTGGGCTTGTATACTCTGGAAATTAGAAGGATGAGAGGGTATCTCATTGAAACATATAAGATTATTAAGGGTTTGGACACACTAGAGGCATGTTTCCAATGTTGGGGGAGTCCAGAACCAGAGACCACAGTTTAAGAATAAAGGGTAATCCATTTTGAACGGCGGGGAAACACATTTTCACATGGAGAGTTGTGAGTCTGTGGAATTCTTTGCCTCAGAGGGCGGTGGAGGCCGGTTCTCTGGATACTTTTAAGAGAGATCTAGATAAGGCTCTCAACGATGGCGGAGTCAGGGGATATGTGGAGAAGGCAGGAACGGGGTACTGGTTGTGGATGATCAGCCATGATCACATTGAATGGCGGAGCTGGCTTCAAGGGCCGAATGCCTACTCCTGCACCTATTGTCTATTGTCTATATCTTCACTTTAATTTAGTTTAGAGATACAGCGTGGAAACATGCCCTTTGGACCATCACGTCCGCATCGACCAGTGATCCCTGCACATTAACACTATCCTACACTAGGGACAATTATGTTACATTTATACCAAGCCAATTAACCTACAAACCTCTACATGTTTGGAGTGTGGGCGGAAACTGAATTTCTCAGAGAAAACCCATACTAATTACCCATGATCACAGGGAGAACGTACAAATTCCGTACAGACAAGCAACAGGATCTCTGGTGCTGTAAGCGCTGTAAGGCAGCAACTCTACTGTTGAGCCCTTTCTTTGGAGTGTGGGAGGAAACCGGAGCTCGGAGAAAGCTCGCGCAGGTCACGGAGTGTATGTGCAAACTCCCAGCAGACAGCACCCATAGTCAGGATCAAACCCGGGTCTCTGGCGATGTAAGGCAGCAACTCTACGTCTGTGCCACCGTCCTGAATGAACTTGATCAGCCTAAACTGCAAGATGGTGCTGGACCTTGGCGGCACTTTGTGTGCAGGGCCTCAACGAGTAGTTCTCTGCTGTGAGGTAATTACTTCTTAGAGATTTGAACTTCAATTCACAAAGTATCATCTTGATACTGTTTACATAAGTTCATATGTCATAGGAGCAGAATTAGACCATTCGGCCCATCATGGCTGATCTATCATTCCCCCTCAACCCCATTCTCCTGCCGTCTCCCTATCACCCTTGACACCCGCACTGATCAAGAGCCTATCGATGTCTACCTGAAAAATATCAATTGACAGCCTCCACATCTCCTGTGACAAAGAATTCCACAGATTAACCACAGATCCAAGTTTGTTTAAAGTGTATAAGCACCAAAGCTATCTTTGGTGAATACCAAAGATTCACCGTTTGTTTGAGTCATAGAGTTATAGAGTGATACAGTTTGGAAACAGGCCCTTCGGCCCAACTCGCCCACACCGGCCAACAATGTCCCAGCTAGCCTAGTTCCAGTTGCCTCCAAACCTGTCCTATCCATGTACCTGTCCAAATGTTTTTTAAACGGTGCGATAGTCCCTGCCTCAACTACCTCCTCTGGCATCTTGTTCTATACTTGTTCCTGTGAAAAAGTGATCCCTCAGATTCCTATTAAATCTTTTCCCTTTCACCTTGAACTTATGTCCTCTTGTCCTCGATTCCCCTACTCTGGGTAAAATACTCTGTGCATCTACCCAATCTATTCCTCTCATGATGTTGTATACCTCTATAAGATCGCCCCTCATCCTCCTACGCTCAATGGAATAGAGACCCAGCCTACTCAACTTCTCCCTACAGCTCACACCCTCTGGTCCTGACAACATCCTTGTAAATCTTTTCTGAACCCTTTCAAGCTTTCCTATAACATCGTGCCCAGAACTGAACACAATATTTTAAATGCAGTCTAATCAACTGCTACATGACCTCCCAACTTCTGTACTCAATACTCTGACTGATGAAGGCCAAAAGCCTTTTTGACCACCATATCTACCTGCGACTCGACCTTCAAGGAACCATGCTCTTGTACTCCTAGATCCCTCTGCTCTACAACACTACCCAGTGGCCTACCATTTGCTGTATAAGTCCTGCCCTTGTTCGACGTCCCAAAATGCAGCACCGCACACTTCACATGCACCAGAGCTACAAATATCCTGTTCATATTACACTGTTATAATGTTTGGTGTTGGACCACATAGGCACATTCCTAAATCAAGGATTCTCAGTAATAGCCTCCCCCACCTGGTCTGCTGACCATTGCTGCTTCCTCTCCACCTCTCCTCCCTCTCTCCAACACTCCTGAGATGTCACCTGTACGGAGTCCCCTCTTTCCACCTCCCACTCCACCAGCAGCCCCACCTATGACTCTTCATACTGCTCAGGTCAAGATAATGCTGGACAGATTGAAGCCAGGGAAAGCAGTGGGGCCTGATGACACCAGCCCAAGGCTACTGAAGACCTGCTCTTCAGAGCTGTGTGGTATTCTAACACACCTGTTCAACCTGAACTTGCGTCTACAGAAGGTTCCAAGGCTGTGGAAAACATCTTGCCTGGTACATGTCCCAAAGAAGACCCATCCCACTCACCACAATGACTACAGACCAGTAGCGCTCACAATAACCTCCATCTTAACACCACAAAAACCAAGGAGATAGTTGTGGACTTCAGGAGGGGGAGGAGGAGGACTCAACCAACACCAATCACCATTAAGGGCACTGAGGTGGAGGTGGTCGCTAACCACAGGTACCTTGGTGTGCAGCTTGACAGTGAGCTGAACTGGAAGTGTCATATGGAGGCGGTGTACAGGAAGGGACAAAGTCGACTGTATTTTTTAAGGAGGCTGAGGTCATTTAACATCTGCCAACCCCTGCTGTGCAGTGTCTACCATTCAGTGGTGGCCAGTGCTCTGTTTTTTGCTGTGGCCTGTTGGGGAGATGGTGCCCGCATAGCGGACAAAAACAGACTGGACAAGCTGATCAGGAAGGCCGGCTCAGTGGTCGGGGCTGAGCAACGAACGGTCCAGCAGGTGGCAGAGGCCAGAACTCTGAACAAACTGGGTTCAATAATGACCAACCCCACTCACCCACTCCATGCCCTGAAGGTGATCAAGAGCAGCATCTTCAGTCAGAGACTGATTGCACCAATGTGCAAAACTGAGAGACATAGGAAGTCTTGTATACCAGCTGCTATAAGGTTATATAATGCGCATAAATAACTGCACTTTTTTTCATTCATTGTATTTTAACTTGTATTTTAACGTTAAGTATTGAAGCTATTTGAGGAAATGTGTGGTGTTATGTCTGTCTTGAAGCTGTCGTGGCACTGTAATTTCCTGTAAAGGATTATTAAAGGTATAATCAATCAATCAATCAATCGATAAGCACCACTTTATCCTGGATGTTAAACTTGTAAAACTTGTAAATGTGTTATTTATGATATACTTAGTCACTTAACAAATTAGCATATTATTTTTAATTTCGCAAATAGTGAAATAAACTATGTAATCATCTTTTTGTGATTTTGAGGGGAAATCCAGTTAAATTCCTGACATTTAGTGCTCAAATATATTTAATACAATTATTAGGAGCATAGTATTTTGTGATGAACAGGCCATAGTGTATTCATAAGTTCATAATTCATAAGTTATAGGACCAGAATTAGGCCATTCAGCCCATCAAGTCTACTTCATCATCCAATCATGGCTGATCTATCTTTCCCACACAACCCCATTCTCCTGCCTTCTCCCCATAACCTCTGACACCCATTCTAATCAAGATCTATCAATCTCTGCCTTACAAATATCCATTGACGGATTCCACTGCATTCGGTTTCAAATATTTTCACAGCTTTATCACCCTCTGACTAAAGAAATTCATATTTATCTCCTTCTTAAAAGAACATCCTTTTATTCTGAGGCTATGGGGCCATCAAGTGTGGCAGCCTCGCCAGCAGCTGTCCGTCCTTTCACCCTTTTTTGTTATTTTTAGTATATTAAAAAGTATGTTCTATAGGTTTCTTAAGGGCCTGTCCCACGAGCATGCGACTGCATGCGGCAAGCGCGACCAAACCGGAAGTGGGGGCCGCGCGGAGGTCGAGTGAGTGACTTGAAGTTTGAGCGAAGTCCACGGAAAGTTTGTGCGTAACGTACAGTGTCAAGACGCTGCGTATGCCCATCGAGCGGTGCGTACGGCCTCAACGCGATTGCGGGCCGGCAGACCGTTGCCGCGCGGAATTTTTGAACACTGTCAGTTTTCCGGAGCCCACCGCGATGTCGGGACCAGCTCCACACAACTCCATATGGCTCCGGCGATCGAAGTGGCCACGTTATGTCTCGCTTGCCGCATGCAGTTGCATGCTCGTGGGACAAGCCCTTTAATCTTTTATATGTGGGAGGTGGGGGGATAATAGGGGGAATCCATTTCCCAGTCACTTACCTGAACGAAGATGCGTCTTTCCCCCGAGTCACACCTCCCCCCACCCCCCCCACCCCCCCCCCCCCCCCTCGTGGCCTAACAACTAGATTGCCGCGGCCTTTCCTACCGGAGATGGCCAGAGCTTCAGCGGCGGCGCAGCACTGAATTCCATCGCGGAGCGGGACGATGCCTTGCCGGGGATCACCTGTGTTGAAGCTCCAGAGTGTCGGGCCTGATCAACACCGTGGAGCTGCGGTTTGCAGAACCTCTAGCTGCGGGCTGCACTGACTTTAACATCGCGGAGTCCTGGGATCCTTTGCCAGGTGTTCGAGCTCCGTCCAGCTCAGCCTGTGGACTTCGGAAGCCGCGGTCTCCGGTGGGAAGCGTCCGATTCGGAAACTCCAAGCCGCTGAGTGTGTTACTCCATTCCGACGCCGGAGCTTCGATCATCCCGGCGAGAGGGCCTGAACATCGGGTCGCCATAACGGCGACTACGGGGAGCTCAAAGGCCCCGACCACGGGTGAACAAAGAGGAAGTTGACTGAACTTTATTGCCTTCCCTCACAGTGGAAACATTGATTCTGCTGTGTGGGGATGTTCATGTTAAACTCGATCGTGTGTTGTGTTCTTTTTATTTGTATGGCTGTATGGTAACTCAACTCTCACTGTACCAATTGGTGCATGTCACAATAAATGTAATTTGAACTTGAAATTGAACTTGATCCTAGACCCTCCCATTAGTGGAGACATCCTCCTCATATCCACTGTATCCAAGCCTTTCAATATCCAGAATGTATTGAACAGTCAGCCATCTGGTTATACTGTGAGATGATGGTAAGAGAGTTACTGTTTACATACAGTAAACTATCTCTGTCAGATAGTCTACAACAGATCCGGACATGACATGCGGAAAATCCCTGTGATGATTGCTAACTGTTGACCCAAGGGTCTTATTGGAGAAATCAATGGAATACAGTAACAAAACAATCAAATCAATATAAATAGGCACAATGAGAAACATAAAAGATAAACTGCATGTCATAAGTTTCCTTTCTGCCCCCAAGTGACACTATTGCTTCTCCACCAAATCCGACTACTGCCTTGCTCTGCTGCCTCTGACATTTGCTTTACAGCCTGACGCAAACTCTGTCCGCGAATTCCCAGCTTTCCAAATAGTGACGTGGTCGGTCTCGCTATGAAACCTCTACAACCCACCACTACCGGACAAACACTTACTATCCATCCTCGCTGCTCAACATCTACATATCTAAGCCTTTTCCTGGGGTGGATGATTGCAACCTTCACGTGGTCCGCCTTGTTTCGACGAATGCAATCAACCCGGCGTGCTCAATCAAGATCAAATAGAACAAGTTGTCCTACAACTTTAGGCTGTGCACGCTATACTCAAGAAGAAGAAGCCTTTTCCTTTCATAAGCCTCATCCACTAAGTTCTCCCAAAGCACCGCCAGTTCTATAAAAAAAAGCTACCAAGAAATAAGGTGGATGTTTACACCAGTCTTTTCTCACAAAGGATAGTGGGTGTATGGAAAAAGCTGCCAGAGAAGATAGTTGAGGCAGGTACTATCGCAAAGCATAAGAAACATTTAGACAGGTACATGGATAGGACAGGTTAGTAAGGATATTGGCCAGATGCAATTAGGTGGGACTAGTGTAGATGGGACATGTTGGTCGGTGTGAGCAAGTTGGGCCGAAGGGCCTGTTTCCATGCTGTATCACTCTATGACTCTAATTACACTGTACATCAGTACATGTGATCAGGGGAGAGGGGGCGCTGTCCTGTGCATGGCTGCCCAGCCAGCAGCTGTCCGTCTTTTCATCTATTTTTTTTATTTTTTGTTAGTTAAAGTGTTTTTGTTCTGGAGGTCTAGACTGTTTTATGTGGGGGGTGAAACTATCTTTCAGGGTCCCTACCTGGTCGGAGAGGCAGCTTTTCTCCGGGCTGCAGTTTCGACCCGTCCTCGCGGCCTACCAGCGGGCCTGGAGCGGCGTTTCCTGTCGGGGACTGCCCTGAACCACGGCTTCGGCAGCGGCACAGCGCTGGAGCGCTATCGCGGAGCGGATCGGGCGATGCCTTGCCCGGGTCGCCGCGCTGGAGCTCAGGTGAGCTGAAGACTGCCGAGAAAAATATCGCGGAGCTGCGGGACTGTGGAGCGGCCAGCTGCGGGTGGCGGCGCTGAACTTTACATCAGGAGCCTGGGATCTCTCGATGAGATCGCCAGTAGTGGAGCTCCATCCGGCACGGCCTTGTTGGCTTCGGAAGCCGCGGCCTCCAGTAAGGAAGCGGCCGTTCCAGGTGTCCCAAGCCGCTGTGAGGATTCTCCCGACGCCGGAGCACAATCACCCGGCGAGAACGGCCTGGAACATCGGGTCTCCGTGGAGGCAACTGTGGAGGCCTCAATAGGCCCGACTATGGGTGAACTGGGGATGGGGACTGGACTTTGTGCCTTCCCTCATAATGGGAACCATTGTGGGGGGATGTTCTTTATGTTTAAATTCTTATATTAATGTTATGTCTGTATTCTTTCTTTATGTGCTGCACTGGCAAGAAGCATTTCACTACACCTAGGTGTGTGTGACCATTAAAATAACCTTTGAACCTTTGAACCTTTAAAGAACCATTGATCCATTGAAAATGCTGAAGGTGTGAGGTAATAGTTCTATGAGCTGCATCAATGCACTGCACCCGGCAGGAGAACAGTGTTAATCGGTGGAGGTCAATGGGAAGGACTGTCTTGTGAGAGCTCTATCGATGGGAGCACACCCACACTGGAAGAGCAGTCTCACTGGGAGAAAACTCGCTTCAAAATGTCTCTCTGAGAAGCAGTCTCACTTGCAAAAAAGGTCTCGCTGGACCTGCTGTTAGCTTTAAGACTTTAGAGATACAGCACAGAAACAGGCCCTTTGGCCCAACAAGATTGCATCGACCAGCGATCGCCCCGTACACTAGCACTATCACAATTTACATTAATACCAATCCAATTTTAGTTTAGTTTAGAGAACAGGCCCTTTCGGCCCATCGGGTCCGCGCCAACCAGCTATCTCCGCGCATTAACACTATCCTACACATTAGGGACAATTTTTACATTTACCAAGCCAACAAACCTATAAGTCTTTGGAGTGTGGGAGGAAACCGAAGCTCTCGGAGAAAACCCACGCAGGTCACGGGGAGAACGTACAAACTCCGTACAGACAGCAGCCGCAGTCAGGATCTAACCCGGATTTCTGGCTCTGTGATGCAGCAACTCTACTGCTGTGCCACCGTGCTGTCCAAAGCTAGCCAAAGCAAAATTAGGAAATTGTCATGGCTGTTTCATTATTGTGTTATTACGTAGCAAATAGAAAGAACTTGTTTTTTGAAGATTTACAAGTTTGAAATTAAGGGCCGAAACACTGTAACGGAAAATGTTTTGATACATCTGCCTTCTGACCTCCTCCTGAAGTTGTATTGTTCTTTTATTTCAAGGTGGCTTTTTTTCCAAGATTGTTTCTTGTCTTTAAACAATTGTTTTATTAGCTAATAAAAAAGGAACTGCAAATTCTGGTTCATATGAATGATAGACACAAAATACTGGAGTAACTCAGCAGGTCAGGCAGCGTTTTGTGTCTATCATGCTTTATAAGCTACTTAAGGATCCTTCATGACTTTGTACTAAAACATAAAACAGATGATGCCAAAAGGAAAACAAAGCTCAGCAAGTCAAGCAGCATTCATGTAGACAATGAAAATGCTGGGTTCTTTCAGCAGTTTGTTTATTGCCCCAGATTCCAGCATTTACAGTCTCTTGTTATTCTGTAAAACTAAAAAAAAGGGAGTGGGTGTGGGATACTGAGAGACAAAGGGCAGTTTAACAAAAATAAACAGGCGGCCGCAGTGGCGCAGCGGTGGGTTGCTACTTACAGCGCTTGCAGCGCCGGAGAGCCGGATTCAATCTTGACTATGGGTGCCGTCTGCATGGAATTTGTACATTCTCCCCGTTACCACGTGGGTTTTATCCAGGATCTTTGATGTCCTCTCACATTCCAAAGACGTGCAGGTTTGTAGGTTATTTGGCATGATGTATGTGTAAGATTGTCCCTAGTGTGTATCGGATATGTTAATGACCAGGGTTCGCTGGTCGGTGCGGACTCGGTTGGCCGAAGGGCCTATTTCCGTGCTGAATCTCTAAAACTAAAAACTAAATATCTAAACTCTATGCAACAACTCCACTGCAAATGGTTTCAATGCTTTCCCAGTTAGACTGTTCTGTTCTTTTCAATTGGTTCGGTGTGTCCCTCTCTTATTGTTCTCATTCTATTGTTTCTACTGAACTAAACGGTTTTTTGCACCATAAACATTATTCACGTTTTTCCCTTTATCATGTATCTGTACACTGTGGATGGCTCAATTGTAATCATGTATTGTCTTTCCGCTGACTGGATAGCACGCAACAAAATCTTTTCACTGTACCTTAATACATGCGTCAATAAACTAAACTAAACTAAACTAATCTCACGTGTAGGAAGGAACTGCAGATGCTGGTTTAAATCAGAGATAGGCACAAAATGCTGGATCAACTCAGCGGGACAGGCAGCATCTCTGGAGAGAAGGGTAATCTCACCATGGTTTTAACCTCATTGAAGGAACAGTCTTATTGAGAGAGGAGACCCTGTGCATGAATAATCTCACTTTGTGGTCATTGAGAAAAGAATCTTGTTCGGGAACAAAACACATGACAATAAAATCAATTTGTCTCAACTCAACTTACTTGCTGCTCTACTTTTTGATAACATCCTTTCCAAGATTTGTCAAACTTTCCCCCTCCCCCCAAGGACCACCCAGTATATATTGCCTATCTTTCTTGTAAGCTCTCAGTCCTGATGCAGGGTCTCGGCCCCGAATGTTGACCATCCCTTTGCTTCCACTGAGGCTGCCTGAATGGTTGTGTTCTTCCAGCAGTTATTGTTATTTATTCACACAAGAACAGTGTTGGTGTGCAAGCAATCTCACTGTGAGATCTATCTTGATGGGAGATGTCCAGTGAAAGTAACCCTCCCCGTCCATTCCATGAGATAAAGATGGCACACTGGCACAAAAGTGAAAATGGCGCCAAATCTTGCAACGGTGTCTCATTGTGTTACTGCTATACACATACTGTATCTGAGATGCTTATGTAAGATGTATTGAAGTGCTTATGTATAGTGATACATTGAACTGAATACAAAATGAATTTTACTGTACCTCGATACATGTGATAAATAATATACCAAGTAAGAATACCAACTGATACCAAGTAATAAGAATCAGAATCAGAATCAGAATCAGAATCACACTTTATTCGCCAAGTATGTTTTGCAACATACGATGAATTTCATTGACCAGGTCAGTCAGACAATTAAAAGCAACAGATCACTTCAAAAACACATTGTATTGTATTATATTGTAACATGAACATCCACCACAGTGACTCCTACACATTCCTCACTGTGATGGAAGGCAAAAAAAAGTTCAAGTCCTTCCCTTAGTTCTTCCTCGGTCGTGGGCCACAGGTAAAGTAGCTATCTCAGAGCTCCAATGACCCAGATTTGATCCTGTCCTCGGGTGCTGTCTGCGTGGAATTCACAAATATTTGTTGTGACTGTGGAGGCTTCCACAGGCGGCACGGTGGTGCAGCGGTAGAGTCACTGCCTTACAAAGCCAAAGACCCGAGCTTGACCCTGACTACGGGTGCTGTCTGTACGGAGTTTGTACTTTCTCCCTGTGACCACGTGGGTTTTCTGCAAGAGCTCCGGATTCCTCCCACGCTCCAAAGACGTACAGGTTTGTAGTCTAACTGGCTTGGTTAACTTGTCCCCAGTGTGTGTAGGATAGTGTTAATGTGCGGGGATCACTGGTCAGCGCAGACTCAGTGGGCCAAAAGGCCTGTTTCCGCGCTGTATCTCTAAACTAACTAAACGATGCTTCACTACTATGGGTAATTTACTGTTTAATTTGAGAGTTTGCATGTGGCCCAGGATGAAAGGTCAGTCTAGGAATGGGACAATTTACAATTAACATTTAATTTACTGATTATCCTACCAACTTGTACATTTTTGGGATGTGGGGGAAACAGGACTACCTGAAGGTACACCTCAATCTTATTTTCGCCAAAATATTAATTACTTTGTGTTATGTGCATTTGTACATTTCAGGAGGAGGAGGAGGAGCCATCTTGGGGAACGGCTGCTAACCAGCAGCCGTCCGTTTAATTCATTTTTTTTCCAGTTTTTAGTTAGTTTTGTTCGTCGTTTTTTCAGAGAAATTGACTTCTTATTGTGGGGGGAAGGAGGTAACCTTACTTCTAGGTCCCTACCTGGTCGGTGAGGCAGCTTTTTCTCTGGGCTGCCCGTCGACCCGTCCTCGTGGCCTACCAGCGGGCTTGGAGCGCCGTTTCCTGGTGGGGACCGCCCAGCACCTCGGCTTCAGTGGCGGCACAGCGCTGGAGCGCCATCGCGGAGCGGAGCGGGCGTTGCCTTGCCTGGGTCGCCGCTCTGGATCGACGCGCTGGAGCTCCGGTGAGCTGGACCGCCGAGAGCAACACCTCCGGGCTGCGGGTCTGCGGTGCGGAGCGGGCGGCGCCGACATTAACATTTTTAACATTGGAGCCTGGGAGCTCCAACTCGGTGCGTCCTTGTCGGCTTCGGAAGCCGACACTCCCCTGCTAGGAAGCGGCCGTTCCAGGTGGCCCAGCCGCTGTGAGGACTCTCCCGACGCCGGGGCAAGACCACCCGGCTAGAACGGCCAGGAACATCGGGCCTCCGTTGAGGCAACAGCGGTGGCCTTAATAGGCCTGACTTTTGGGAGAACTGGGGTTGGGGACTGGACTTTTGTGCCTTCCCCCACAGTGGTAACCACTGTGGGGGGATGATTTTTCTGTGTGTAAGGTACTTTGTTAGTCTGTGTCCAAGATGGCTGTCGGAAGAGAGAGTGGACGCTGGCGCGCTTTAGCTGCCGCTGCTCTCTTTTCACATTGTGTTTTTTTTGATTTTTTGATTTTGTGTCTTTGGAGCGATTTCTATCTTTAATTTGTGTATTGATGATGTCCTTATTATTTATTTTTCTCCGACTATATGGTTTTTTTTCTCTTCTGTTTAATCTTTGTAAGGTGACCTTGAGATTTGAAAGGCGCCCGAAAATAAAATGTATTATTATTATTATTACTAAATTAAACTGTAGGACAAGGGGTGTAGAGCTGAGGTCAAAGAGTTGTAGAGCCATAGAGTTATACAATGTGAACACAGGCCCTTCAGCCCAACTTTCCCACAATGACCAACTTGTCCCATCCACACTAGCTCCATCTGCCTGTGTTTGGTCCATCTCCCTCTAAACCTATCCAATCTATGTACCTGTCCAAGTGATTCTTAAACATTGCAATAGTCCCTGCCTCAACTAACTCCTCCAGCTGTTCATTCCATACACCCACCACCCTTTGTGTAAAAAAATTACCCCTCAGATTCCTATAAAATCTTTCCCCCTTCACCTTAAACCTATGCTCTCTGGTTCTTGATTCCCCTACTCTGGGCAAGAGACAGTGCGTCTACCTGATTTATTCCTCTCTTGATTTCATACACCTCTGTAAGGTCACCCCTCATCCTCCTGTGCTCCAGGGAATAGATCCATAGATCCCAGCCTACTCAACCTCTATCTACAGCTCAGACCCTCGAGTCCAGGTAACATCCTTATAAATCTTCTCTGCACCCTTTCCAACTTAACATCATCTTTCCCATAGCATGATGCCCAGAGCTGAACACAATGAGGCTTCATCAACATCATATGTTGGGAGGTCTGCAACATGACCTCCCAACCTCTCAATGTGTAATCTGTCCCTGTCCACTCTCACCCTTACCCTCTAAATGCGATGCACACCTGCCTAGGAGATGGGTGATGGAGGGTTAACGCTCAGTTATTTGAACCTCTGCAAAGCAGAATGAAAACAAAAACATAGGGTAGATCGATGGATCCAGTGAGCAAGGCTCAAATTTAGGGGCTGTGGAGTCCAAGTCAATGGATATTTTTAAGGCAGAGATAGATATATTCTTGATTAATACGCTAGTCAGAGGTTATGGGATGAAGGCAGGAGAATGGGGTTGAAAGGGAAAGATAGATCAGCCATGATTGAATGATGGAGTTGACTTGATGGGCCTAATGGCCCAATTATGATCTTATCACATGAACTTATGAATCTGGTTTAATGGTTTTGTTTTACATTATGATGCAAAGAATAAACTACTATTAGCTACCCAGTAAGCTATTAGAATTATGTTGTGTAGAATTTTCTTTGACGCCATTTACAGCCCTGTTCAGTGGTCGGGTGCTCTGGGGCAAATCAAGCGAGCCCATTCCCAATTGATCATAGATTCATGGTGTGATGCAGTGAGGAAACACTTGCCCACACCAGCCGACATGTCCCAGCTACACTAGTCCCACCTGCCTGTGCTTGGTCCATATCCCCCAAACCTGTACTATCCATGTACCTGTCTAACTGTTTCTTAAACATTGGGATAGTTCCAGCCTCAAATACCTCCTCTGGCAGCTTGTTCCATACACCTACCACACTTTGTGTGAAAATATTACCCCTCAGATTCCTATTAAATATTTTCCCCTTCATCTTGAACCTATGTCCTCTGTTCCTCTGTGCATCTACCTGATCTATTCCTCTCATGATTTTATACACCTCTATAAGATCACCCCTCATCCTCCTGCGCTCCAAGGAATGGAGACCCAGCCTACTCAACCTCTCCCTGTAGCTCACACCCTCTAGTCCTGGCAACTTCCTCGTAAATCTTCTCTGAACCCTTTCAAGCTTGACAATATCTTTCCTTTAACATGGCGCCCAGAACTAAACACAATATTCTAAATGCGGTCTCACCAACGTCTTATACAACTGCAGTACTCCTGTCAAAATATTCACCACTGCATTTCCACAGAGAGTTTGCCCAAGGAAGGAGACCATTGATAGATTCTAAACCACACTGGCTGCAGACCTGTTAATGAGAGACATAGCTCCATCTCTGGATCTCCTGGTTACCCATTTTTAACTCCCCTTCCCATTCCCACACTGACCTTTCTGTCCTGGGCCTCCTTCATTGCCAGAATGAGGCCACGTGCAAACTTGCAAACTGGAGGAACAGCATCACATGTTCCACCTGGGCGGCTTAAAACGCAATGGTGGAGTGTAATGGTTGAATGTGAATATAGATAACCTCTAACACCCACCCTCCCCCTTCCATTTATTTCCACAACCCCCACTCCTCTGTGCCCCACCTGGATGCACCAATTTCTCCCCTCCTCCTCTAATTATATTATTTCCTCTTCATAAATTTGCAACTTTTCAAACCCTTTTGTCTCACACCTATTTCTTCATCTCTGGCCTTTGTCCAACCATCTGCCTATCAACACTCCCCTCCCAACCCCCCCCCCCCCCCCCCCCCCCCCCCCCCCCTCCCCCCATCCCATCCCACCCTCCACATGCCTGTATTGACATATTACCTGCCAGGCTTGGTCCTGCCCCTCCTCCCTTCCAGCTTTCCACTGCGCCCCACCCCATATTGGCTCCTGACCTGAAATGTCACCTGTCCACGTTCTGCAGAGCTGCCGCCTGACCCATGAAGTTACTCTTGTATTTTTGTGTTTGTAACCAGCATCCACGTGATGGATGGGATTTGCAAGCCTTTGCATTTGAGTCGTGCAAATACAATATTCACATTATGTTGTGTCACAGCAAAAATCTCCAGGCTTGAATGCCTTGTGGAATCTGTCCCTGTACACACTCACCCACCCTCCAAATGTCAGCCCGAATGCTTATATCACTGCCCTGTAATTGATATTTGCCTTTGAGGGTAATGAATGTGGAACTCATTGCCACAGAAGGCTGTGGGGGCCAAGTCAATGGATATTTTCCAAGCAGAGATAGATAGATTCTTGAATAGTATGTGTGTCAGGGCTTATGGGGAGAAGGTAGGAGCATGGGGTTAAGAGGGAAAGATAGATCAGCCATGATTGAATGGCGGAGTAGACATGAATGGCCGAATGGCCTAATTCTGCTCATGTTCATAAGTTCATAGAACTTAAGTACATGAACTTATGATATTGAGTCAGTCTGGGACTCGTCCAAGTACTGTAACCCCTGATTTAATATTGGACGATGTTTATCTTGGTTGGTTTGATGAGAATCGGCAGCGATCAATCTGTTCTAGTCATTTTCCGCGACCTTCTGCTTCCGAGTGTGTGTCTGTTCCCACTTGGGAACTGAGCATTTCAGTATTTGTTATTGTGACTTGGCCTCTGGATTCCACTGCCGTTGTAGCAACTGGAATTATTTGGCACTGGCCAAAGTTAATATGAAGCAGGTGGCGGCGGTTGGAGAAAGAAGATTGTGAGTGAGGAGCAGGGAGCGTGGGATGGGGGGGAGAGTATGGGAAGGAAAGTTCAACAGCAAGACACCTTCCTTTCATTTCAGTGGATGCCGTCCCAATTCATTCAATTGCACCAGCAACTCCAGACACAAAAAGCTGGAGTAACTCAGCGGGACAGGCAGCATCAGTGGAGAGAAGGAATGGCTAACGTTTCGGGTCAAGACCCTTCTTCAGACTGGTTAGGGACAAGGGAAACAAGAGATATAGAAGATGATGTAGAGAGATAAACAACAACGAATGACAGAGATGCAAAAAAAGCAATGATGAAAATGGAAACAGGCCATTGTTAGCTGTTTGTTGGGTGAAAACGAGAAGCTGGTGTGACTTGAGTGGGTGATAGATGGGGAGAGAAGGAAAGCCAGGGTTATGAAGTTAGAGAAATCAATATTCGTACCACTGCGCTGTAAGCTGTCCAAGTGAAATATGAGAGGATGTTCCTCCAATTTATGTTTAACCTCTCTCTGATAATGGAGGAGACCAGGGACAGGGAGATCAGTGGGGGAATGAGAAGGAGAATTAAAGTGTTTAGCAGCCGAGAGATTAGGTAGGTTCAGGCGGACTGAACGAAGGTGTTCAGCAAAACGATCACCAAGTCTACGTTTTGGTCTCGCTGATGTATAAGAGTCTACATCTGGAACAACACATACAGTAAATGAGGTTGGAGGAGGTGCAAGTGAACCTCTGCTTTACCTGAAAGAACTGTTGGGGTCCCTGGACAAATTTGAGGGAGGAGGCATAGCGTCAGGTGTTGCATCTTTTGCGGTTGCAGGGGGAGGTACCTGGGGGGGGGGTGGTTTGGGTGGGAAGAGATGAGTTAACCAGGGAGTTGCGGAGGGAACAGTCTCTGCAGAGGGTGGAAAGGGGTGGAGGTGGGAAGATGTGACTAGTGTTGAGATCCCGTTAGAGGTGGCGAAAATTTCTGAGGATTATGTGTTGTATGCAACGGCTGATAGAGTGAAAGGTAAGGACTAGGGGGACTCTGGGAGGGGGCAGAGGAACAACTCCAGGACTGTTTGGAGTCTGTAGACTAGGCAATGTTCAGGGACCGTTGATCTGATGTGGCGGTAAGCTCAGTATCCCGTACCTGCCTTCTCTCCATACCCTCTGATCCCTTTAGCCACAAGGACCACATCTAACTCCCTCTTAAATATAACCAATGAACTGGCCTCAACTACCTTCTGTGGCAGAGAATTCCAGAAATTCACCACTCTCTGTGAGAAAAATGTTTATCTCATCTCGGTCCTAAAAGATTTCCCCCTTATCCTTAAACTGTGACCCCTTATTCTGGACTTCCCCAACATCGGGAACAATCTTCCTGCATCTAGCCTGTCCAACCCCTTAAGAATTTTGTAAGTTTCTATAAGATCCCCCCCTCAATCTTCTAAATTCTAGCGGGTACAAACCGACTCTATCCAGTCTTTCTTCATATGAAAGTCCTGACATTCCAGGAAACAGTCTGGTGAACCTTCTCTGTACTCCCTCTATGGCAAGCATGTCTTTCCTCAGATTAGGAGACCAAAACTGTACACAATACTCCAGGTGTGGTCTCACCAAGACCCTGTACAACTTCAGTAGAACCTCCCTGCTCCTATACTCAAATCCTTTTGCTATGAATGCTAACATACCATTCACTTTCTTCCTGCTGCACCTGCATGCCTACATTCAATGACTGGTGTACCATGACACCCAGGTCTCGTTGCATCTCCCCTTTTCCTAATCGGCCACCATTTAGATAATACAGGTGCACAACCTTTTATCCGAAAGCCTTGGGACCAGACACTTTTCGTAATTCGGAATTTGTCGGTCTTCGGAATGGATTTTTTTTAGCGTAGATTTTAATGGCTGGCTCAGTGGTAGAGTGCTCGGCTCATATCCGTAAGGTCGCGAGTTTGCGCCTTGATCCCGGCAGTTCCTCGGTCGCGAGTTTGAGTCTTCAATGTAGTTTTTTCTTGCAGAATAAATGTCTGTATGAAATGCAGTGTTTTGAATGAATTCCTGAATTTATAAATGTGACCGCAGCATTGAATCACCTCTCGCACTCATGTCACCTTAGCGGGGCTATATGCCCTTAGGGGACATTTTCACACTCTTATATCCGTGTGCAGCAGAGGCGACGTGCGTTTAGCGCCAAACGTGAGCTTTGGTGAGCTTTGGTGTGCAGACGACATCCTGGGAAAAATGTCCGGTTTCTTCCAGGTAGGCGATATACCCTCCCGGGCAATATACCCTCCACGTCTCTTTTATGAAGGGGATTTAGTTCCCCTTTCTTCCAGGAAAGACCGGAGGTTCCGCTGTCACCTCTGCGGGCCACCCTCGGTGAACGCTCACTCAACTTTGTCTTGGGATTCCTACTCTCCCGCGCAATATACCCTCACCTTCTCTTTTATGAATGGGGATTTAGTTCCCCTTTCTTCGAGGACCGACCGGAGGTTCTGCTGTCACCTCTGCGGGCCGCCCTCGGTGAACGTCCTGTCTCCCTGTCCCTGGGATAGCAGGCAGCGATCAAACAGCACAATAACCCCTCCCCCTCCAACTCCAGAGGAATCCGCTCCCCGATGGGCCGCTACGGCGACAAGTGGCAGTTCGCCCACAGCCCGAGCTGCGCGACCCCAAGAACAAGATGTACCTTGCACACCATCAGCTTCTGCCCATACGGGGAGCGTGTTCCTCTGGAGTTGGAGCGGGGCTGGGCTGGAGTTGCTGATCTGGGATCTCCGTGCTTGCAATGGGCCTGGGGGTCGGTGTCCCGATGAGGGGGCTGTGAGCGAACTGCCACTTGTCGCCGTAGTGGCCCATCGGGGAGCGGCTTCTGGTGGTCCTGATGTCTCCGGCCAGTTTGCAGTTTTCCTCTGGAGTTGGAACGGGGCTGGGCTGCTGCTGGCTGTGGGTCTCTGGGATCTCCGTGCTTGCAGTGGGCCTGGGGGTCGGTGTCCCGTTGGTCCTGACGTCTCCGGTGACTGGCACTGACCTGCTAGCATCGCTGACATGAAGACAGTGCAAAGCCCCCGCGCCGGTGCAATGGGCGGGGAGCTGGAGAGGGGAGGGAAGGGGTCACACACATGGCCGGGAAGCAGAGGGGTGTAGGTGGGTTGAAACTGAAGGCAGCGACAATCTGTTGCTGCTGCCTGCCCGCTGAGTTAAAAAGTTCCCACGCAAGACTCACGATACACTGTGTATCGTGCTACCGTGGGAACTTTTTTAACTCAGCGGGCAGGCAGCAGCATATTGTCAATTATTAACCCTCCCGCGCAATATACCCTCACCTTCTCTTTTATGAATGGGGATTTAGTTCCCCTTTCTTCGAGGACCGACCGGAGGTTCCGCTGTCACCTCTGCGGGCCGCCCTCGGTGAACGTTTTCAAGGACCTTTCTTCAAGGACCGAAAAAATGTCCGCTATTCGGAGGTTTTCGTTATTTGGATCTTCGGATAAAAGGTTGTGCACCTGTAGTCTACTTTCCTGTTTTTACCACCAAAGTGGATAACCTCACATTTATCCACATTATACTGCATCTGCCATGCATTTGCCCACTCACCCAGCCTATCCAAGTCACCTTGCAGCCTCCTAGCATCCTCCTCACAGCTAACACTGCCCCCCAGGTTCGTGTCATGCTCAAACTTGGAGATGTTGCATTCAATTCCCTCGTCCAAATCATTAATATATATTGTAAATAGCTGGGGTCCCAGCATTGAGCCTTGCGGTACCCCACTAGTCACTGCCTGCCATTGTGAAAAGGATCCATTTACTCCTACTCTTAATTCGTTTAAGTCCGTTGCCGAGTTGCCGAATCATTGGCTCTGACCTCCCGTCCATCGAGGGGATCTATCACAGTCGCTGCCTCAAAAAGGCTGGCAGCATCATCAAGGACCCACACCATCCGGGCCACACACTCATCTCCCCACTACCTTCAGGTAGAAGGTACAGGAGCCTGAAGACTGCAAAGACCAGGTTCAGGAATAGCTCTTCATCACAGCCATCAGGCTATTAAACTCAGCTCGGACAAAACTCTGAACATTAATAGCCCATAATCTGTTTATTTGCACTTTATCAGTTCATTTATTCATGTGTATATATTTATGCAATGGTATATGGACACTCTTATCTGTTCTGTATTCGTGCCTGCTATGTTCTGGTGTGCTAAAGCAAAGCAAGAATTTCATTGTCCTATCAGGGACACATGACAATAAACTCTCTTGAACTTCTTGAACTGAGAGGGCCCCACACGTGGGCGGGCGACACTTGATCTAGTCTTGGAACATTGGGAATGAAGTGAATGAAGTGTTCGTGGAGGAGCCTTTTGGGACCAGTGACCACTGTTCGATTTGGTTTAAAATAGTTATGGATAGGGAAAGAGGGCCCACGTGTTAAAATACTGAATTGAGGTAAGGCCAACTTTGAGGGTGTGAGAGAAATTCTTGCTCAAATTGATTGGGGTAGGTTGTTTCAGGGGAAAGGAACATCAACCTAGTGGGATGTTTTTAAAAGTGTGCTGACAAAAGCTTAGGATATGCACGTCCCTGTTAGATTGAAGGGCAAAGCAGGCAAACATAAGGAAGCTTGGCTGATGAGAGAAATAGAGGCAATGGTCAAAATCAAGAAGGATGCATGGGACAGGTATAGGCAGCCAGGATCAAGAGGTGCTGAAGGTACTATCAGGAGGTATATGAAGGTAGACAAATCTCCAAGGCCTGATCATATATAACCGAGGACATTGCGGGAAACTAGTGTGGAAAACTTGGGGGAGTCCGAAACCAGGGGCCACAGTTAAAAAAAGTTTAAGAAAGTTTATGGGTTGGCCATTTAGAGCGGAGATGAGGAAAAACTTTTTCACCCAGAGAGTTGTGAATCTGCAGAAATCTCTGCCTCAGAAGGCAATGGAGGCCAATTCTCTGGATGCTTTCAAGAGAGAGTTAAATAGAGCTCTTAAAGATAGCAGAGTCAAGGGATATGGGGAGAAGGCAGGAACGGGGTATTGATTGTGGATGATCACCCATGATCACAGTGAATGGCGGTGCTGGCTCGAAGAGCCGAATGGCCTACTCCTGCACCTATTATCTATTGTCTATTGAAATTGCAGGAGCGCTGGATGAAATTTACGAGTCATCTTTAAATACAGGAAAGGTGCCGGAAAACTGGAGGGTGGCAAATGTTGAGCCTCTATTCAAGAAGGGCTGCGGGGAAAATGGTGGGAACTTTAAGCCAGTGAGCTTAACATCTCTCGTTGGAAAGTTGTTGGAGAGTATTCTGAGGGATAGGATATGCAGACATTTAGACAGACAAGGGGTGGTTAGGGATAGTCAGCATGGGTTTATACGTGGGAGGTCGTGTCTCACAAATCTGATTGTGTTTTTTGAAGACATGACCAAAAAAGTCAATGAGGGCAGAGCTGTCGATGTTGTATACATGGACTTCAGTAAAATGATAGCCGACAACACAACTGAATAAATTATACATGATCTACCATGAAACTTAACCAGCTGTGGATTTGAAGATCAACTCTTATTTATTTCATATTTTCTTGGCCAGGCCTTGTTTACACTGAGATTCTTCAAACAGGATTGTTAAAATTCCCAGGCGAATCAATCAAGATATCTGTGTTTTATCTTCTTGGAGAATAATAGGGATTATCTCGTAAGAAAGGTGGTTAATATTAAAGAAGGGCCTGGGGGATCAGCACAGGCATTCCGTACTTTTATCTGCAACAGCACTGACTCACACTAGTACTAATCTATCGTTGTCGGCAGTCCCACTTCAACCTTTGCCTCCTTTGCTGTTTCAAAAAATAGAATTGCCTTTATTTCAGAAATCAAAAATCACAAGCTTTAACAACTATTTGAATTACAGCATTCCTCCAGATCCTTCCTCTTCTGCGCTCTCCTCTCAACCCATTTACTCAACCAGTTCCAGTCTCAAAGAAGGTGGTGAATCTGTGGAATTCTTTGCCACAGATGGCTTTGGAGGCTTAGCCAGTGGATATATTTAAGGATGGGGAAGATAGATTAGTACGGATGTCAGGGGTTATGGGGAGAAGGCAGGAGAATGCGGTTAGGAGGGAGAGATAGATCAGCCATGATTGAATGGCGGACTTGATGGGCCAAATGGCCTAATATCTTCTCCTATCACTTATGACCCTTATGACCTCTGGGAAGGTGAAGGGGCAAAGATTTTATAGGAACCTGAGGGGTAACTTCTTCACACGAAGTGGGTGTATGTAACAAGCTGCCGGAGGAGATAGTTGAGGCAGGGATTATCGCTACGCTTAAGAAGCAATTTGACATGGATAGGATAGGTTTAGGGGAATATGGGCCAAACGCTGGCAAGTGGGACTAGTGTAGGGATAACTTGGACGGTGTGGGCAAGTTGGGCCGAAGGACCTGTTTCCACCCTGTATCACTCCATGACTATGACTCTCTGTTATGCTTCACTATTTCATTTGATACACAAAAGCTTTTCACTGTACAGGTGACAATAATAAACTAGACTAACCCTCCTTTAAAGGGCTTTCTCACTGTGCGACCTGAAGCAAGACTTAACAAGATTTAACATCGTGGGAACCTTCTGCGATAGCAGTACGGCATTCGTGGACCACCGAGGACCTCCGTGGCGCTAACGGCAGGTAGTCGTGTGACTTGGTAAGGTCGGGAGAAAATTCAAACATTTTTGAATTTCTCCAAGAGTGACTTGAGCAGCATTGCAACATTGTATGAACATAGTGGCCAGTGCGATATCCGTGCGATATCCGTAATAACTCTTGCGGGTTCCGTGGGAACTCCTGCGAACGGTAACTGAGCAGTTTGATTGTCAGTGCTTGTTTTACCTCATTGTTAAATAAATATATTTTTAACTATATAAACCATATAACCATATAACAATTACAGCATGGAAACAGGCCATCTCGACCCCTCTAGTCCGTGCCGAACACATAGTCTCCCCTAGTCCCATATACCTGCGCTCAGACCATAACCCTCCATTCCTTTCCCATCCATATAACTATCCAATTTATTTTTAAATGATAAAAACGAACCTGCCTCCACCACCTTCACTGGAAGCTCATTCCACACAGCTACCACTCTCTGCGTAAAGAAGTTCCCCCTCATGTTACCCCTAAACTTCAGTCCCTTAATTCTCAAGTCATGTCCCCTTGTTTGAATCTTCCCTACTCTCAGTGGGAAAAGCTTTTCCACGTCAACTCTGTCTATCCCTCTCATCATTTTAAAAACCTCTATCAAGTCCCCCCTTAACCTTCTGCGCTCCAAAGAATAAAGCCCTAACTTGTTCAACCTTTCTCTGTAACTTAGTTGCTGAAACCCAGGCAACATTCTAGTAAATCTCCTCTGTACTCTCTCTATTTTGTTGACATCCTTCCTATAATTAGGCGACCAAAATTGTACACCATACTCCAGAATTGGCCTCACCAATGCCTTGTACAATTTTAACATTACATCCCAACTTCTATACTCAATGCTCTGATTTATAAAGGCCAGCACACCAAAAGCTTTCTTTACCACCCTATCTACATGAGATTCCACTTTCATGGAACTGTGCACAGTTATTCCCAGATCCCTCTGTTCACCTACATTCTTCAATTCCCTACCATTTACCATGTACGTCCTATTTTGATTTGTCCTGCCAAGATGTAGCACCTCAGATTGATGTCTCTGCAATTCTTCATTAACACATCACTACAAGATGAATGTCTCTAATGTTATAATCCCTCTCATGCTGAAACACAAAATAGTTGAAGGGAGGTGAAATAATCACATTTTCATTCTTTTTCATTTTTGAGTGTTCAGGTACCTCACTTGCTGAGCTATTTTACTCCAGCAGTTTGTGTCTCTTTTTGTCTAAAGCAGTTTCTAAAACTGGAGGAACTTCGCGGGCCAGGCAGCATCTACGGAGGGAAATGGACAGGCGACCCTTTCTTCAGGCTGCCTTATCTCTCCCCCCCCCCCCTCCCCCCAACTCCCACCCCCACACACAAATGCTGGAGAAACTCAGCGGGTGCAGCAGCATCTATGGAACGAAGGAAATAGGCAACGTTTCGGCCCGAAAAGTTGCCTATTTCTTGTGCATGTGTCGGAAGGAACAGCAGATGCCGGTTTAAAGAGAATGCTGGAGTAAATCGACGGCAGGCAGCAGGAAATGAAGCGGGTAATCCGAGTGATGGCGAGACGGTATCCTCTAATCATAATGTGTCGGAAAGAACTGTAGATGTTGGTTTGCGCCGATGATAGACACAGTAATACTGGAGACAGACATAACATCATGGACGGGCAGCATCTGGATAAAAGGAATGGGTGAAGTTTCGGGACGAGACTCTGAAGAAGGGTCTCTAACCGAAACGTCACACATTCCTTCTCTCCAGAGATGCTGCCCGTCCCGCTGTGTTACTCCAGCATTTCGTGTCTATCTTCCGTATGCTCTGTGATGGTCATCTCGGAGTCAAGTGGCAACTCTGGTCTGTAGACACGAGGAACTGCAGACGCAGGAATCACGAGCAAAACACAGAGCGTTGGACGAGCCTGACCCTTTGTGTTCCTCCATCACTTTGTGTTGAAGTCAGGTCTGGACATTGCTTGGCTCAGTCTCAGGCGCCGGCTAACTAGGAAGGTCGAGTCAAAGTCCAGCACTAACACTCAAGAAATAACGTTTGCGGCCTGATGTTATCAATATTTAATTAAAATCATTAATAAAGTAAATAACTAGATACCGGTCTAATCCGTATCTACGGGATTGGACAGGCTAGATGCAGGAAGAATGTTCCCGATGTTGGGGGAGTCCAGAACCAGGGTCCCAGTTTTACAGTCTACCGTGGGAACTCTTTAATTACAGCGGGCAGGCAACTCCTTTCAGTTTCCCAGGGGGTCGGGACGGGACTGGAGTTGGGAGGGAAAGGTGGGGGAGTCGAGGGAGAGGAGGGGGAGACAGATGGGGGTGTCTTCATTTACTGGTGGTGGGTGTCTGTCACTGAAACAGGCAGGTGAGATTTCACATCCACCTTGCGTGTGCCTCTCTCTCTCTCTCTCTCTCTCTCTCTCTCCATCCCTCCCTCTCACACAGGCATGACTGGAGGAACTCCGCGGGCCAGGCAGCATCTACGGAGGGAAATGGACAGGCGACCCTTTCTTTAGGCTGCCTTATCTCTCTCCCCCCCCCCCCCCCCCCCCCCCCCAACTCCCACCCACACACACGAATGCTGGAGAAACTCAGCGGGTGCAGCAGCATCTATGGAACGAAGGAAATAGGCAACGTTTCGGCCCGAAACGTTGCCTATTTCCTTCGTTCCATAGATGCTGCTGCACCCGCTGAGTTTCTCCAGCATTATTGTGTACCTTCGATTTTCCAGCATCTGCAGTTCCTTCTTAAACACAAATGCACCGAGTTCCTCCAGCACTTCGTGTTTTGCTCAGTATTCCAGCATCCGCTGTCTCCCGCGTCTCCAATAAAACAAAACTACTGTCAAAAGGGTGAAGAATAGGGGCAGAGATAGATACATTCCTGATTAGTGCGGCTGTCAGGAGGTTATGGGGAGAAGGCAAGAGAATGTGGTTGAGAGGGAGTGCCCATCTGTTACTATTAATTGGACAGTTCGGTCTGTGAAACGCAACACGCCAGCCCCGACATCCAGCCCGGTGGTCAGTCCTTTGAAGATAGACACCAGTTGCTTGGAGCAACTCAGCGGGACAGGCAGCATCTCTGGAGAGAAGGAACGGGTGGCGTTTCGGGTCGAGAGCCTTCTTCAGACTGAAAGTGTCACCTCTCAGTAGATAATAAAATAAGACAATCATCACGGTCAATGTGAGACACAGTCTTTATTCCTATTTGATAAAATAAAAAGACGACTTCTTGCACATATTGAGAGAAGGTGCATCGCACCAAACAACATTTGTCTAAAAAAAAACAGATTATTCTTCAGCTCATTAAAGAGCTCGGGTGAAAAAAACCAATATAGTGTGTGAAAAAAAGTAACATCATTTGTACCACGTGATTAACAACACTACAGTCCACGATGTTCATTCAAGATTAACGGGAAAGATCGGGAGACGGACAAGTCACTCGCACGAATAACAGAAATGCCGAGTACCGTGGGAACTCTTTATCTGCCCCCCGTTATATCGTGCGGAACTCGTGCTGGACCACGACCACTTCACTCGGGTGACATCTTGCTTCAGGTCGCACCGTGAGAACAGGCCATTAGGCATCTCGAGATTGCTTGTTGAGCATTAATGGGCCTGTCCCACTTCAGCCCACTGTGATTTTTTAGGCTACTACAGTCGACTAGGCTGTTGCCACATGGTCGCCGGGTTGTCACCTGTATGGTCGTGAGTCGTCTCCTCAGTCGCCCAAAGAGTCGTAGCGTCTTTCTGGTCACCGCTGGATTTTCAACATTTTCAACCATTTTCGCCATCAGTCGGCCCCAATGGGTTTGACGCCAGTGAGCGTAGCTTGAATTCTCCTGACGTAGGTGCTGTCGTAGGTTGTCGCCAGGTTGAAGTAGGTTGTCGCCAGGTTAATGTAGGTTGTCGCCAGGTGACGTAGGTTGTAGCTGGTACTGACTTCGTTTTTTTTATTGTTAAAGTGATGATTCTTTATAGATTTATTATAGCCAATTTCAAATTTTATGTCGGAGGGCCGAAGGGACTGTTTCCGCACTGCATCTCGAAACTAAACTAAACTAAACTAAAACATAACCCTTAAATTTATTTCCTCACACCGCAAACTCTAGTGCCCTCTAGTTCTGGACTCCCCATACGCTGGGCAAAATGTCTTTGACTGTCTATCCCATCAGCGGCCCTCAAGATTTAAGAAACATCTCTAAGATCACCCGCATCTCTCATCTCTGCAGATGAAAACGTTTCTTTCTTCAATTTTCCAGTAATGAAGTAGCCTTTACCGAAACATCGACTCTTTCTCTCCCTGTTCATACAACTCTCTCTGAGCACTTGCAACATTTTCTATCTTTGTTGGAGAATTTCCAGCAACTGCAGCGTTTTGTTCTTATTGCTGCTAGTGTTTTATCATGTCAGTCAGTCGCTAATAACAATTATAAGTAATTTTCATTGATTTTCAATGGTAAATATTTAATTCTGTCTTTCCATTCCTTGGCTGATTGTCATCCGATTATTGCCTTTACTGTTGGGGCAGGACCTGACAGGTGACCCATTTTATTTTGTGCAGTGAGGTACGGTATCCTGACCCTATCATTAGGCAATCAGGCAGCGAAGCAGCAACAGACTTGATCTGATTGAAGGGAATCCTACAAGAATACCTACAGTGCATCATGATGAAAGGGACCAGAGCGCTCAAAGCCCACAGAATCAACCTCACTCAGCTCGCAATTGGAAACACAATCAACGTTATCCATTCACTCTAATCTGGCAGCTCACCAGCTGAAAATACAAAGCACCGGATATACAGGCATTTAGACGAACATGGGCTGATTAGGGATAGTCAGCATGGTTTAGTACGTGGGAGGTCGTGTATCACAAATCTGGTTGGAGTTTTTGACCAACAAGGTTGTTGAGGGCAGAGCTGTACATGTTGTATGCACTGTATGGACTACAGCAAAGCTTTCGACAAGATTCCGCAGCTCTGGAAGGTTAGATCGCATGCGATACAAGGGGAAATAGCTGAATGGATAGCAAATTGGCTTCATGGATGGAAACAGAGGGTGATGGTGGAAGGTAGACACAAAATTCTGGAGTAACTCAGCGGGATAGGCAGCATCTCTGGAGAGAAGGAATGGGCGACGTTTCAGGTCGAGACCCTTCTTCAGAGGTTGCTTCTCGGACTGGAGGCCTGTGACGAGTGGTGTGCCTCAGGATTCGGTGCTGGGGCCGTTACTGTTTGTCATCTACATCAATGACTTGGATGCGAATATACAGGGCAAGATTAGCAAGTTTGCTGATGATACAAAAGTGGGTGGTTTTACAGACAGTGAAGATGGTTGTGAACGATTGCAGCAGGATCTGGATCGATTGGCCAGGTGGGCTGAGGAATGGTTGATGGAATTTAATATAGAGAAATGTGAGGTGTTGCATTTTGGGAAGTCTAACATGGGTAGGACCTACACAGCCTCTGGGTAGTGTTGTAGAGCAGAGGGGTCTAGGAGTGCAAGTGCATGGTTCCTTGAAAGTCGAGTCACAGTTAGATAAGGTGATCAAAAAAGCTTTTGGCACATTGGCCTTCATCAGTCAGATGAAGTTGATTAAGTCATATTGAGTATAGAAGTTGGGAGGTGATGTTGCAGTTGTAAAAGACGTTGGTGAGGCCACATTTAGAATATTGTGTTCAGGTCTGGGCACCATGTTATAGGAAAGATGTTGTCGAGCTGGAAAGGGTACAGAGAAGATTTACGAGGATGTTGCCAAGACTAGAGGGTCTGAGCTATAGGGAAAGGTTGAGACCCTTCTTCAGACATCTCTGGAGCATCTCTGGAGGCCTGGATAGAGTGATGTGGAGAGGCTGTTTCCACCAGTGGAAGATTCTAGGGCCAGAGGCCATAATCTCTGAATAAAAGGACATACCTTTAGAAAGGAGATTGGGAGGAATTTCTTGCCAGAGGATGGTGAATTTTAAGGTGGAGATTGACATATTCATGATCAGTATGGGTGTCAGTGGTTATGAGGAGAAAGCAGGAGAATGGAGATGTGAGAGAAAGATAGAACAGTCATGGTTGAATGATGTAGTAGACTTGATGGGCCAAATGGCTTAATTCTGCTCGTATAACATAAAAACATGAAATTAAGAACATGGATAGGTGACATTTCGGGACGAAATATCCAAGAATGGTCACCTATCCATTAAGAAGACTAGTATCATCCCAGAACCAAAGAAATGCAAGGTAGCGTGCCTTCATGACTACCGTCCATTAGCTCTGACATCCACCGTCATGAAGTGCTTCGAGATACTGGTGATGGCGCACATTAACTCTAGCCGCCCAGTCAGCTTTAATCAACCCCAGTTAGTCTGTTGTGGCAACAGGAGAACAGCAGACACAATCTCTTTAGCCCTGAACTCATCTCTGGAACGCCTAGACCACATGGATGCCTACATCTGGACTCCTGTTTATCAGATTCAGATTCAGTTTTTGTTGTCATTGTGCAGTGTACAGTACAGAGACAATGAAATGCAATATCTAAATGCAGAATCAGATATAGCTCTGCCTTGAACACCATAATCCCATTCAAACTCACCTCTAAACTCCTGGTCGTCATAAGGCCATAAGGACTAGGAGTAGAATTAGGCCATTCGGCCCATCAAGTCTACTCCACTATTCAATCATGGCTGATCTACTTCACCCTCCTAACCCCATTTTTCTGCCTTCTCCCCTTAACCTCTGACACCTGTTGGAGTCAGTAAACCACTCTGCCACTTGGATCCTCTGACTCACCGACCACAATGATCGAAGAGTGATAACAGTACAACCTCCACAATGCCAGAAAAGGATGCCTCCTCATTCCCCTACTATACTCTATACACTCACTACTGTGTCACCAAATACATTTCTAACTCCATTCAGATTTGAAACCACTGTGGTGGGCCGGATCACAAACAACTTCTTCTTCTTGCGTTTGAGGCAGCGGAAGTCTGCAGCAGAATGATGCCATCCGGTTCGACATCCGTAGGTGCCCGCCCTACAAAGGGCACATGCTCCGGGTTGGCGCCAAGCTGCAGCGACTGAAGTTGCATTATTCGTGCTGCAGTCTCTGTTTGTTGTTCGCTTGCCTGACGGAGATCATTCGACAGGGCTCACCAGCGGGAAGCCGACAACATGAGCCCCATCATTGAACAACGACGAGATGGAGTACAGCAAGAAGATAGAGAGCTTACGACCATGGGGTCAGGACAACAATGTCTCACTCAATTTAGTTACGTATAGTTTTTTGTTTAGAGATACAGCGCAGAAACAGCAAATCTACCACTGTGCCACCATGTCGCCCCAAATTTCAACAAGAAGAAGGAGCTCGGGATCAATTTCAGGAAGAGTTGTGGAATACATGCCGCAATTGGATCAACGGTGTTGAAGTGGAAATAGGGATAGCTTTAAGTTCCTTGGCATAGATATTACCAACAATCTGTTGTAGATCAATCTAATCGAAGCTACAGCCAGGAAGGCACAACAGTAAGGCAACTTATCAATTTTTCAGACATTTCAACACAGAATCAGTGAACCAGTGCACTGTGGATGTGAATCATTCAGCCCATCGAGTCTGTGTCAGTCTGAGGATGATTTATTTCCTCAAACTTGGATTGCTTTTCATGCTATTTACAATATATATTAATGATCTGGATGAGGGAATTGAAGGCAATATCTCCAAGTTTGCGGATGACACTAAGCTGGGGGGCAGTGTTAGCTGTGAGGAGGATGCTAGGAGACTGCAAGGTGACTTGGATAGGCTGGGTGAGTGGGCAAATGTTTGGCAGATGCAGTATAATGTGGATAAATGTGAGGTTATCCATTTTGGTGGCAAAAACAGGAAAGCAGACTATTATCTAAATGGTGGCCGACTAGGAAAAGGGGAGATGCAGCGAGACCTGGGTGTCATGGTACACCAGTCATTGAAAGTAGGCATGCAGGTGCAGCAGGCAGTGAAGAAAGCGAATGGTATGTTAGCTTTCATAGCAAAAGGATTTGAGTATAGGAGCAGGGAGGTTCTACTGCAGTTGTACAGGGTCTTGGTGAGACCACACCTGGAGTATTGCGTACAGTTTTGGTCTCCAAATCTGAGGAAGGACATTATTGCCATAGAGGGAGTGCAGAGGTTCACCAGACTGATTCCTGGGATGTCAGGACTGTCTTATGAAGAAAGACTGGATAGACTTGGTTTATACTCTCTAGAATTTAGGAGATTGAGAGGGGATCTTATAGAAACTTACAAAATTCTTAAGGGGTTGGACAGGCTAGATGCAGGAAGATTGCTCCCGATGTTGGGGAAATCCAGGACAAGGGGTCACAGCTTAAGGATAAGGGGGAAATCCTTTAAAACCGAGATGAGAAGAACTTTTTTCACACAGAGAGTGGTGAATCTCTGGAACTCCCTGCCACAGAGGGTAGTCGAGGCCAGTTCATTGGCTATATTTAAGTTAGATGTGGCCCTTGTGGCTAAGGGGATCAGAGGGTATGGAGAGAAGGCAGGTACGGGATACTGAGTTGGATGATCAGCCATGATCATATTGAATGGTGGTGCAGGCTCGAAGGGCCGAATGGCCTACTCCTGCACCTAATTTCTATGTTTTTATGTTTCTATGAACTCCTGAGATTGAGGGGAGAGCCGATCAAAGACGGTCACGGTGGCGCAGCGATAAAGTTGCTGCCCTTGCAGCGAATGCAGCGCCGGAGACCCAGGTTCGATCCCCACTATGGGTGCTGTCTGTACGGAGTTTGTACGATCTCCCCGTAACCCTATGGGTTTTCTCCGGGATCTTCGGTCTCCTCCCACACTCCAAAGACCTACATGTTTGTAGGTTAATTGGCTTGGTAAATGTAACAATTGTCCCTGGTGGGTGTGGGATAACGTGAATGTGAGGGGGGGTGGGGGGATCGCTGGTCGGCATGGACCCGGTGGGCCAAAGAGCCTGTTTCTGTGCTGTATCTCTAAACTAAACTAAAAAAACTAAACGTATATTAAAATTATGAGAGGCATAGGTAGGATAGACAATCAGAACCTCTTTTCCAGGGTGGAAATGTTAAGGCCTAGAGGGCGTAGCCTTAAGGTGAGAGGGGAAAAGTTTAAAGGAGTTGTGGGTGTATTTTATACAGAGAGTGCTGGGCGCCTGGAATGTGCTGCCAGGGATGGTGGTAGAGGCAAATACTATATTGTCATTTCAGAGGCTTTTGGGTCGGCACCCGACATGCAGGGAATGGAGGAATAAGGATCATGTGCAGGGAGATTACATCAGTTACATCTTGGCATTATGTTCACCACAGATATTTTGGGCCGAAGGGCCTGTTGCTGTATTGTATTGTATTGTATTTTCCCATGTTTTATCTTCAATATGATAAGGAAAAACATTGCGAGCCTGTTTTTTTTTCTGAAGTGATTGAAGGATTCAATAGGGTGAACACAGGCACACTATTTATACTGCCAGAGGAATCAAAATCAGAACCTTCAATTAACGCCAGCCTGTTTGACTAGTAATTTCTCCACATTTTAAAAATCGGCTGTGGGATTGTAGAATTGTCTCCTCAAAATACCACAGGGAGCCCATCAACATTTTCAGCATTTGCAGGCATGGATTTTGTTCGCTGTACTCAGATGAAGAATTGTGGAAGGCTGCGCAAATAGAGAGTGATATAGAGGTGAGGAGCCAAATGAATTCCCTCTGTTCTCAGGACCGTATGTGTGCTCTATTGTCCGTCCGGAGACCTGACCTGAATGTTTTACCCTGACAGCTTTCAATCCCGCAGAGAATAAGAGGTTAAAGGATCAAAAAGCTCTCAGATTAACATGTTGACAGGGGGCAGATGCTCGATCCCTGAAGTCAGTGGATATGTTTAAGGCAGAGATAGATAGATTCTTCATTAGTACGGGTGTCTGGGGTTTCGGGAAGAAGGCAGGAGAATGGGGTTAGGAGGGAAAGATAGATCAGCCATGTGTCGGAAGGAGCGGCAGATGTTGGTTTAAACTGAAGATAGACACGAAATGCTGGAGTAACTCAGCGGGTCAGGCAGCACCTCTGGAGAGAAGGAATGGGTGATGTTTCGGGTTTTGAAGGGATAGTTAGGTTTAGCTCAGGGCTAAAGGAATCGAGGGATATGGGGAAAAAGCAGGAATGGGGTACTGATTTTGGATGATCAGGATGAATGGCAGTGCTGGCTCGAAGGGCCGAATGGCCTACTCCCGCACATTTTTTCTATGTCTCTATGTTTCTATGAGACAACTTATTCATCCATGATTGAATGGCAGAGTGGAACTAATTCTGCTCCTACGACCTTATGACCTTATGATCCATGCTGGTTGAATATGTGACAACATTGCCTTTATCTTCACTTCATGTGAGAGCCATATAGAAATACACACTGTATTTCTATAGAGAGGGTAAAACATCATGTAAACAGGTCCATTGGCCCACAGAGTCCTTGCCCACCACCCATTTACACTAATTTTCATTCTTCTCTTTTGTTTTATTCCCACTGTGATCTTTTCTGGCCAGATCGAAGAAAAATAGTTTAGTTTTTTGTTTAGTTTAGAGAAACCGAGCGGAAACAGGCCCTTCGGCCCACCAAGTCAGCGGCGACCAGCAATCCCATACACTAGCAATACCCGACACACTACCTGCAATTTACATTTTTTACCAAAGCAAATTAACCTACAAACCTGTATGTCTTTAGAGAGGAAGCTGGATCACCTGGAGAAAACCCACGCGGTCACGGGGAGAACATACAAACACATACAAACAGGATAAAACCCGGGTATCTGGTGCTGTGAGCCCGCAACCCCATTGCTGTGTCACCGTGCTGCCCTAAATGTTTAACGTTTAATGTTTAATGGTGTTTAAATTATTATATAGGAATTCATGGCAAAATGGAGCAAAACAATAAGCTGCTGGAGGCACTTGGTGGGTCAAGCAGCATCTGTGGAGGCAGAGGAATAGCCAACATTTTGAGTAGAGACCCTGCACTAGAAGCATGGTTCAACTCCTCAAGTAGGTGTCATCTATTTGTGTGATGTCCTGCTAGCTGTTTTAATTACATAGTAAATGCAAACAAATTATATTCTGTAGAGAGTGTTTTACGATGTGAGAGGGCTGATCGATGCAATGGCGAAGAAAGCGCACTGACTCTTCTACTTCCTTAGAAGGCTTAGGAAGTTCAGCAAGTCTCCAACAACTCTCACCAATTTCTACAGATACGCCGTAGAAAGGGTTTTATCAGGATGCATCACAGCTTGGTTTGGGATCAGCAGGCAACTGAACCATCCTACCAACAACTAGAGAGCAGTCCTGAACTACTGTCTACCTCATTGGAAATCCTTGGAATATCTTTAATCAGTCTATGAATCTATGAGTGTCAGTTTAATGAGAAGAAAGGTCTCGACCTAAAACACACCCACTCCTTCTTTCCAGAGATGCTGCCTGTCCATATGAGTTACTTCAGCATATTGTGTCTATTTTTGGTGTAAACAAGCACCTGCGGTTCCTTTTCATGGACTTTACTGGACTTTATCATGCACCAAATGTTATAAATAGCTCGTTCTAAACTCCCCCCCAGTCTAGTTTCAGTCAAAAATCACTGAATCAAGCATCTAAACTTTATTTTGACAAAACACAATTACAGTTTCCACTACAATACCTACCCACCGTGGGTTCAATCCTCGTATCTGCCTGATCAATTTTTCCGATGTTGGGGAAGTCCAGAACAAGGGGTCACAGTTTAAGGATAAGGGGGAAATCATTTAGGACCGAGATGAGGAAAACATTTTTCACACAGAGAGTGGTGAATCTCTGGAATTCTCTGCCACAGAAGGTAGTTGAGGTCAGTTCGTTGGCTATATTTAAGAGGGAGTTAGATGTGGCCCTTGTGGCTAAAGGGATCAGGGGGTATGGAGAGAAGGCAGGTACAGGATACTGAGTTGGATGATCAGCCATGATCATATTGAATGGTGGTGCAGGCTCGAAGGGCCGAATGGCCTACTCCTGCACCTATTTTCTATGTTTCTATGTTTGATATTCAAGAAAACCAGACAAGGCTCAATACTTAATCCAATCAACATCTAGCAAAGTAAAGCTTTGCAACATTATATACAATGTGTATGTCTGGTTTGCATTCATCCAATCCATTCCATGCAATTTGCACCTAATTGTCAGGATATGCAGATGTTTCATTCTCTTCCTGCAACTCTTATCTAGACTCTAGACAAACTGGCACAATTCTGCAGCTTGTCCTATTTCTGCAGAGGGCACGTTTACATTTTCCAAATGGCCAAGCAGCCCAGAAGCCTTTACTCAATTTTAGTGTCCTGGCCTCTCCAATTTGGCCAGAATAAACAATGTTATTCATTGTATCATGTATCTGTACACTGTAGATGGCTCGATTGTAATCTTGTATTGTCTTTCCGCTGACTGTTAGGAAGAAAGAATAGCTTTTCATGGCACATGTGACAATAAACTAAAGTAAAATAATGTAAAGTAAATTAAACTAAACCTTAAAATGAGATCCTGGCATTTCCAAAATGTAGGATTGGGTACAGACTTCAGCCCTTTGATGCCATTCCCTGGCATGGCAGATAATCTGTGAGCTAACTGCATATAAATTCCTTTGTACCATTAGCCCTCCTGTAAAAAAAGAGGATGAATCCTGTGTATTTGCTTTATAGGTCATTAACAGTGGGACTCTCAGAATTTTAAGGTTGTGCTTAGTGTTTAGTTTAGAGATACAGCAGGGAAACAGGCCCTATGGTCCACCGAGTCCACACTGACCATCGATCACCTGTCCACACCGGAGAGAGCCTTGGATTATTGTAGACTTTACTGGACTTTATCTTGCACTATGAGTTTTCACGTTATTCCCTTTCTCATGTATCTGTACTTTGTGGATGGCTCGATTGTCATCATGCATAGTCTTTTTGCTGGATGGTTAGCACACGACCAAAGCATTTAATGGTACCACTTTACACATGACAATAAACTAAACTCATCATCTAAACACAAACACTAGTTTTATGTTGTCCACTTATCATCCACTCCTCACACATAGGGGCAATTTCCAGAGGCTTTTTAACCTCCAAATCCACACGTCTTTGGGATGAGTGAGGAAACTGGAGCACCAGGATGAAATCCACATGGTCGCAGCGAGAACGTGCAAACTCCACACGGCCAGCAACTGAGTTCAGGGTCGAACCCAAGTCTCTGGTGCTGTGAGGCAGCAGCTCTATGAGCTAAGGAAGGCACAAAGTGCTGTAGTGACTCATCAGATCAGGCAGCATGTCTGGGGAACATGGATAAGTGCCGTCTCAGGTCAGGACCTTTGTGCACACTCAAGTGGATTCTGAGGAGAATAAAGGAAGATGAGGTCTGTTCCAGGTCTGGGTGAGTGAGGCCCGGAGCTGCTTGAGTGACAGAGCGAGGGGCTGTTGGTGTCGGTCAGTGCTGGCGGAGAGTGTAAAACACAGGGCATGGGAGAAGAACTGTTGCAAGTTTAGTTTGGTTTAGCTTCCTTCCGGAAGTGGCGGCGCTGTTGAACAGCTGCGGCTCGCCTGCAGTCCGCCTGTTTTTACTTTTTTGTTGTTTTTTTTTGGTCTTGTTTTAGTTAAATAAAAAACGCGAGACTGGCCGAATTCGGAGCTGTGGTGGCGTTCTGGTGGCGGCGGCCCGACTCGGGGCTGAGACGATGCTCCGGTGGTGGCGGCCCGACTCGGGGCTGAGACGATGCTCCGGTGGCGGCGGCCCGACTCGGGGCTGAGGCGGCGTTCCGGTGGCTGAGGCGGCGTTCCGGCGGCCGCGACCTGAATCCGGGGTTCGGCCGCGGGCCAGTGGATGACATCGTCGGGAGCTCGCAGGTCACAGGCTGGTGGCCTGTTTTTATGGAGCTCCCGCGGCAACAGCTGCGTCCGCTGGACTGGAGGGCAGCATCTTCGGCAGCTTCGACCAACCCGGGCCGCGGAGCTTGAACCGGCCCGTTCGCGGAGCTCGGTTGTGCCGCGGGACTGAATTACCATCGCCCGGTGGGGTAACAACATATCGCCTCAGCGCAGAGGGAGAATAAGGAGGGAAGAGACAGTAACCTTAAGACTTTTGCCTCCATCACAGTGAGGAGGTGCCTGGTGAACTCACTGTGGTGGATGTTAATTTGTGTTTATTGTGTTTGTTATTTATTATTATATGTATCACTGCAGGCAACGACATTTCGTTCCGACCGAAAGGTCTGAATGACAAATAAAGGAATCTAATCTAATCTAATCTAATCTTACTTAATTTGTTCAGTTCAGTTTAGTTTAGTTTAGTTTGGTTTATTGTCACAGGTTAGCTACAAAGAAAAGGTTTTTTGTTGCGTGCTATCCAGTCAGCAGAAAGACTATACATGATTACTATCAGGCCGTCCATGGTGTACAGGTACAGGATACAGGGAGCAACGTTTAGTGCAAGATAAAGTCCAGGAATGTCTGATTAATAATAATCTGATAAACCACTAGGAGCGCCGCATTGATGGCAGCCTCTGCCTACAGACTGTCTGTTTTTTCTTTCTTTTTAAATTTTAGTCTGTCTTAAGAGTTTGTTTTGGAGGTTTCTGTGTGGGGGAGGGACGTAGGGTAAGGGGGAAACCATTTCCCAGTCACTTCCTGGCGAGGATGCGACTATTCTCCAAGTCGCGTCCTCGCTCACCTCCTCGTGGCCTACCAACTGGATTAGCGTGGCCTTTCCTGCCGGGGACCGGGAACCAACCAGAGTTTCAGCAGCGGCGGTGCAGCGCTGGATCCATCGCGGAGCGGGCGATGCCTACCTGGATTGCCGTTTGAAGCTCCAGAGTGTTGAGCCTGCTGCTTCAACATCGCGAAGCTGTGGTTCTTAGAGCTTCCAGCGCGGGCAGTGCTGACCAACATCGCGGAGCTGTGGTTCGTGAAGTTTCCAGCATGGGTGGCGCTGACTTTGGCGCCGCAGAGTCCTGGGATCCCTTTGCCGGATGCTGCCGGCGTGGGTCTCCGCCCGGTGCGGCCTGTGGACTTCGTGAGCTGCGGACTCTGGTAGGAAGTGGCCTATTCGGAGCTCCAAGCCACTGAGGTTGTTCTCCCGTTCCGACATCGGATTTCCTTCATCCCGACGAGCGGGCCTGAACATCAGGCCACCCTTAGCGGCGACTGAGGAGGGCTCGGGAGCCCCCAACCACGGGTGAACATCAAAGAACATCTGAGGAAGATGACTGAACTTTTTGTGCCTTCCTTCACAGTGGGAAACTTTGATTCTGCTGTTTGGGGATGTTTTATGTTGGAGTCTATCATGTGTTGTGTTCTTTATTTTATTCGTATCGCTGTATGGTGACCACACATTTCACTGTGCCAACTGGTACATGTGACAAATAAATGTATCTTGTATCTTGAGGTAGATGGTATGTCAAGGCCACTCTCTAGTTGGTGATAGGATGGTTCAGTTGCCTGATAACAGTTGAGAAGAAACTGTCCCTGAATCTTGAGGTTTGCATTTTCATACTTCTGTACCTCTTGCATGATGGGAGATCCAGGGTGAGACTCATCCTTGATTATGCTGGTGGGCTTGCCGAGGCAGCATGAAGTTGATGTAGCCAATGCAAGGGAGGTTGGTTTGCATGAAGGTCTGGGCTGTGTTCATAATTATTTGTAATTTCGTGCTGTCCTGGAACCTTGTAACCTGGTGCCAAGACCACAAACTTTCCCGCAGTGTCAGCAAGACAAAGAAAATTGTGGTTTACTTCAGGAAGCGAAGTGGTACACATATCCCAGTATAAATTAATGGTGCAGAATTGAGATGGTTGAAAGCTTTTCCTAGGAGTAAATGCCACCAGAAATGTAATCCTGGTGCTGCCATATCGAAGTAATAGCCAAGAAAGCACATCAACGCCTCTTCTTCCTGAGAAAGCTTAGGAAGATCAGCATGTCCCCAACAACTCTTTCCAACTTCCACAGATATGCTATAGAAAGCATTTTATCGGGATGCATCACAGCATGGTTCTCTCCAGAGATGCTGCCTGTCCCGCTAAATTAATCCAGCACTTTGTGTTTATCTTTGGTGTAATCCAGCATCTGCAGTTTCTTCCCATACATGAAAACCTAGTTGGGCCCAGACTGGAAGACTTGGAAACAGAGCAGGAAGCCATGAGGCACAAAATTCTAGCATAGGCGCAGGCAAGTGTTGAGGAAAGACAAATAGCTGTGGTAGTAAGTCCGGGTCAGAACATAATCATAAAGCAGCTGGAATCACAGAGGGAGAACAGTGAGATATGGTCTCACTGTACTCCTTCAAAGTAGGAATACCTTGAGGAGATTTTGCAGTGGAGCTGGTTTACAAAAAAAGACACAAAGTGCTTGAGTAACTCAGCGGGCCAGGCAGCATCTCTGGAGAACATGGATAGGGGATGTTTCGGTGGTGGGGGGGGGGGGGGGGGGGGTGCAGTGGCCCTTCTTCAGACTCTTATCAGCTGCACCACTGTGTTGTCCTCAGTCCTGATGTACGGTTATGTGGTTAGAACGTCAGAGGATACAAAGCCTTTTTTTGGGCTTTTTTTTCATTGAACATTTTTATGAAGGCAGAGTATTTTTTTCCAAGAGAGTTTCAAGAGCTTCATTGAAAGTTGCCATGCAAATACAACAAGCAGTTGGGGAGGCAAACAATACATTGACCTTGGGCTGAACACAAACTGCTGGAGGGGCCCAGCGGGTGATGCAGCATCTGTGGTTTTGACCTTAAAGGATTTGTGTACAAGAATAAAGACGTCAAGTTACACACTGCCTGAGAATGTAACTCAAATATTTTTTGTACAGGTCTAGTCTCGCTGCGGAGGGACAACATTATGGCATATTTGGAAGTGAGGGAGGGCAATGAATGTTTAGCTTAGTTTAGAGATACAGCACGGAAACATAGAAATATAGAAACATAGAAAAAATAGGTGCAGGAATAGGCCATTCAGCCCTTTGAGCCAGCACCGCCATTCAATATGATCATGGCTGATCATCTAAAATCAGTACCCCGTTCCTGCTTTGTCCCCATATCCCTTGATTCCTATTGCCCTAAGAGCTAAATCTAACAGGCTTTTCAGCCCACTGAGTCTGCACCGACCAGTGATGCTCGCACATTAACACTATCCTACATGCACTAGGGACAATTTACACTTAGTTTAGTTTTTAGCTTAGAAATACAGCATGGAAACCGGCCCTTTGGCCCACTGAGTCTGCACGAACCAGTGAGCCCCGCACATTAACACTATCCTACGCACACTAGGGATAATTTACATTTATACCAAGCCCATTAACCTACAAACCTATACGCCTTTGAAGTGTGGGAGGAAACCGAAGACCTTGGAGAAAACCTACACGGTCATGGGGAGAATGTATAAACTCGTACAGCCAGCATCCGTAGTTGGGATCGAACCCGGGTCTCCGGCACTGCAAGCTCTGTAAAGCAACAACTCTACCTCTGCACCAATGTTCTGATGCAAGGTGTTCGGGTTTCATCCCACACTCCAAAGACATACAGGCTTGTAGGTTTAAGGTGAGAGGGGAAAGATTTAATAGGAACCTGAGGGGTAACGTTTTTACACAAAAGGTGGTGGGTATATGGAATGAGCTGCCAGAGGAGCTAATTGAGGCTGGGACTAATGCAATGTTTATGAAACATTTTTTGCAGGTACATGGATAGGACAGGTTTAGAGGGATATGGGCTAAGCGCAGGCAGGTGGGACTAGAGTAGATAGAGCATGTTGGTCAGTTGGGCAAACTGGGCCAAAGGGACTTTCTATGATGTGCGACTAGCTAAGATATTACATAATTGTAGGATGAAAAACATCCATTGATTGAATCAAAGTAGAATGGGGGAATTCTCTCTGGTATCCCCACTAAAATACATCTTTCAATCACCTCCCATGAAACTGATAGAATGGTTAACTTTCTTGCTTTCAAACCTTGTAAAATGGTTGTTACATTTCTGATATTGCACTTAAAAATATCACCTCATAGGATGTTAATTCCTTTAGGGCGTATGGAGTTTGTACTAGCTTCCAGATGTGTGTGCATTTTCTACAGTATGTTTACAAGGTGGTTTACATTACCTTTCTCTGAGAATGTCGAGGTGATTATTTCATGATTGTGTAAATGTAGCTCAAAGGGTGATGTTGCAATGTAGTAAACATTTATACCTAAAATTCACCACTTGGAAACCATTAGCACAAATACTCATTGAGTTTTGGATTTACACATTGGATTTCAGCAACGACACGCAAGTACCTTGAGAATGTGAGGCTATTAACATCAATATTCCATTGTAGTTCATTAATGTTGCATAATTGGCAGGCAGTGGCGAGTGGAGTGCCGCGAGGCTTGGTGCTGGGGCCGCAACTATTTACAATATATATTAATGATTTAGATAATGGGATTCAAACTAACACAGTTCAAATTTGCAGATGACACAAAGCTGGGTGGCAGTGTGACCTGCGAAGAAGATGCTAGGAGGTTGCAGGGTGGCTTGGACAGGTTGAATGAGTGGGCAGATGCATGGCACATGCAGTAAGATGTAGGTAAATGTGAGGTTATCCACTTTGGCGGCAAGAACAAGGAGGCAGATTGTTATCTCTATGGTGTCAGATGGAGCCCTATACAACTGCAGAAGAACCTCTTTACACCTATACTGAAATCCTATTGTTATGAAGGCCAACATTCCATTATCTTTCCTCACTGCCTGCTGTACCTGTAAGCCAACTTTCAGTGACTGGTGTACAAGGACACCCAGTCTCGCTGTACCTCCCCCTTACCTAACCTAACCCCATTGAGATAATAATCTGCCTCCTTGTTTTTGCCGCCAAAGTGGATAACCTCACATTTATCTATATAATACTGCAACTGCCATGCATCTGCCCACTCACTCAACCTGTCCAGGTCACCCTGCAACCTCCTAACATCCTCTTCACAGTTCACGCTGCCACCCAGCTTTGTGTCATCCGAAAACTTGGCCGGTGTAAGCAAGTTGTGCCGAAGGGCCTGTTTCCACACAGTATCACTCGGTGACTCTATGACTCTAAACTAATCTGCCATTAACAAGCCATCACCATCCTCTTCCAGACAGCACCAGCATCGTTTTTGTCATTCACTTTGATCTGTCCTCCACCTTACCGTTTATTTCCCTCCATCCATCCTTCTTCTCCACAATGTAAAACTTCACTTCCTAAGGTTTCTGGTGGACGGTCTTTGACCAGAAATGCCAAGCCTATTTCTTTCTCCACAGATGCTGCATGAACTGCTGAGCATTTTTGGCATTTTCTGTTTAGTTTAGTTTAGTTTAGTTTAGTACAGCACGGAAATAGACCCTTCGGCCCACCGGGTCCGCGCCAACCAGCGATCCCCGCACATTAACACTATCCTACACCCACTAGGGACAATTTTTACATTTACCAAACCAATTAACCTGTACGTCTTTGGAGTGTGGGAGGAAACCGAAGTTCTCTGAGAAATCCCACGCAGGTCACAGGGAGAACGTACAAATTCCGTACAGACAGCACCCGTAGTTGGGTTCGAACCCGGGTCTCCATCGCTGCATTCGCTGTAAGGCAGAACTCTACCGCTGCGCCACTGTGACTGCCCAGTTCATTATCATCTGAGAATCGTTATTTTCTGCTGATTCCCAGGGCAATCCAGAAACCAGTGAGTTTCATAAGAGCTAATAGTCTTAATCAAACATTGCAGTGAAAGTTCAGTAGTTTTGTTTCACTGAACTATCAAGAACCAAAAAAAAGTTGATTTATTTAACCTTTTCCATGAATTACCTTCTTCCCCAGCCCAAGGTTCAGTTATTACTTTCATGGAATTTGCTTTACAGTTTGAGTATAATGGAATCGTATTAGATAATCCTTTGAGCATGGATGGCAAAAATGAAGGCAGTTTGATGGAACACAATTTTATTGTTCATAATTTCTAGGCGCAGAGCCGTTTAGCCCATCAAGTCTACTCTGCCAATTAGCCATTGCTTATCTATCATTCTCAATCACATTTTATTGCGCTCCCCATAACCCCTAACACCCATACTAATCAAGAATCTATCAATTTCTCCCTTAAAAATATCTATTGACTTGGCCTCCACGGCCTTCTGTGGCAATGAATTCCACTGATTCACCACACCCTGACTACAGAAATTCCTCCTCATCTCCTTTCTAAAGGTTTGTCCCTGTATGGACTCCTACTAGTGGAAACATCTTCTCTACATCCATTCTATCCATTCTATTATATCCAGGCCTTTCATTATTCGGTAAGTTTCAATGAGTTCCCTCTCTTCCATCTAAAATCCTGCAAGTATAAGCCCAGTGCCATCAAACGCTCATCATATGTAAACCCAATCATTCATCGGATCATTCTCGCAAACCTCCTCTGGAACCTCTCCAATACCAGTACATCCTTCCTCAAATGTGGGGCCCTAAACTGCTCACAATACTCCAAATGCGGTCTGACCGGTGCCTTATAAAGCCTCAGCGTTGCATTCCTGTTTTTATATTCCAGTCATCTCAAAATAAATGCTAGCATTGCATTTTCCTTCCTTTCTGCCGATTCGACTTGCAAGGTTTCGGGAATCCTGCACCAGCACTCCCAAATCATTTGCACCTCTGATTTCTGAATTCTCTCCCCATTTATGCCTTTATTCCTGTGACCAAAAATGCTTGACTCCACATTTTGCTATGCTGTATTCCATCTGCCACATCTCTGCCAACTTTCCCAACCTGTCCAATGCCTTCAGCAGGGTCCCTGCTTTCTCTACTTTACCTGCCCCTCCATTAGATTCTTGTTACTTGTTACATCCTTCCATCCAGTTCATCTTCACAGTGTTTTACTGGAAGTATCATCAAATATACCTCCTACCCTGACCATACCTTTGTCTCTCTCTCTTTATCTTCTGACAGAAGATACAGGAGCTTGAATGCTTGGACATTAAGAACAGCCTCTTCCCTACTGCTATGAGACTCCTGAATCAATCACCTCTTTCACAGCTCCTTCCCAGAGGTGCTGCCACATACTCTTAACTCTATCTTATTCCATTGTACGGATATTATATATATACCAATAGCACTACTCAGATTGCACTTCAATCCTTCACAATTTTGCTGTATTTAACATTATTCTACTGTATTTATCATTACTGAATGCAGTGTTTTTTTGTGATGGTATTGTGTACGGCTCCTCTTAAAAGTTAAAAACTAGAATTTTAATTTTCAACCGGTGTTGATTTTATATATTTTAATTATTGATTTTGTTAAACGAAAAGTTGATTGGCCATAAAATCAAAACAGTAGAGGAAGGAATATTGATTGAAAACAAATTGTTGATAAATGTAGCTATAATTGCATTGATATCCATACGGCATCATTTTATCTATAGAAATACAACTGATTGTATGAATATTGTGAACATGCTTCATGTGAACAAGAAATTTCACTCCATCCTGAAAACAAAATGAATTCATGTAATACTTTTCATAGCCTCAACTTAGCTTTAAGTATAAACAGATTGAGTACTTAAAAAAACAACCAATATTAACCCCCTTTCTCTTATGAACCTGTTATAATACGTTCGCTAATAATGCAGTCAATTAATTAATTAGTGTGAACCAGTTAATGTTAACTATTCATGCTGTGCTAACAATTTTTACTGTGTTAATTAACTATGCAGTCAGCCAGAAAATTATTGTAATCAATTAAAGGGTGTGAACCATTCATTGTCCCAATTAGTTCCCCTCTACCAGCAGTCACCTTCACCGATGGAAATTGTCCTTGCCCTCAACAACTCCTTTGATTCCTCTCATTTTCTTCAAGTTCGTTTTCATAGGTTCTAGGAGCAGAATTAGGCGACTCAACCCATCGTCTACTCCGCCATTCAATCATGGCTGAACTATCTTTCCCTCTCAACCTCATTCTCCTGCCTTCTCCCCATGACCCCTGAACACCCGTACTAGTCAAGTACCTATCAATAGACAATATTGACAATATCAATCTCCGCCTAAAAAATATACGTTGACGGCCTCCGAAGCCGTCTGTGGCAATGAATTCCTGATTCCCTACCCTCTGACTAAAGAAATTCCTTCATATCTACTTTAAATAAGTACGTCCTTTTATTCTGAGGCTCTGGTCGTAGACTCTTAAAGACTCTTAAAAGGTCCTTAAAGATGTAGCCATGGATACATGCTGGGCCCCAGCTATGCCTGCCTTTTGTGGCTTATGTTGAACTGTACGTGTTCCAAATGTACACTGGGCCTATTCCCCAACTCTTTCTCCGCTTCATTGATCACTGTATTGGGGCTACCTCCTGCATCTCTGCACAACTCATTGATTCCATCACCTTCACCATTAACTTCCACCCTACCCACAAATTCTAATTTTAACTCCACTTCCCTTTCTGTCCTGGCCCTCCTTCATTGCCAGAGTGAGTCCACATAAAAATGGGAGAAACAGTACCTTATATCCTGCCTCGATAACTTACAACCCAATGGTATGAACATTCGAGTCTACGGTTTTAATTAATGATTCAATCCCCTCAACCCAGTTCTATCCTCTACGAGGATGCTACCAGGACTCGAGGGCCTGAGAAATGGCGAGAGGTATAGCAGGGTAGGACTCTATTCCTTGGAACGCAGGAGTATGAGGAATGATATTATAGAGCTGTACAAAATCATGAGGAATAGATTGGCTAGGCTCACAGAGTCTCTTGGGGAAGACTCACAGAGTCTCTTGGGGAATCGAGATCCAGAGGACAGAGGTTTATGGTGAGGGAGATAAGATTTAATAGGAACCTGAGGGATAACTTTTTCACACAAAGGGTGCTGGATGTAAGGAACGAGCTGTTGGAGGAGGTAGTTGAGGCTGGGACTATCGCAACGTTTAACCACTGGTGTAGATGGGACATGTTGGGTGGTGTGGGCAAGTTGGGCCAAAGGGTCTGTAAGTCTCCTTGACTCGATGACTCCATGGCCCACCTAGACGCACATCCATTTTGCCCACTGTACTCCCCCCCCCTTTCCCCTTTCTGCCCCCGTCCTGCTCCCCTCTGACCTTATCCCTTCCCATGACTCCACATTTGATTCCTCTTTCCTCTTTATCTCACAACCCTTTTGTCCTCTTTTCATCACTGACCCTTGTCTACCCATCTATCACTCACAAAGCTATGGCCCACCACCACCTCTTTTCAGCTTTCCCCCCCCCTACTACAATTGGTCTGAAAAAGGGTACCTACCCGAAACATGGTCTATTCACGCCCTCCACTCCTAGTCCCTTTGAATTACACCAGCAGTTTGTGTTTAAAAAAAACTTTAATTGGAGGTTTATACGGCATTATTCAGACATGTCACAATGGGCTAAGTGTTCGGCTGGCAACCGGAAGGTAGCTGGTTCGATTCCCGCTTGGAGTGAATACTGTCGTTGTGTCCTTGGGCAAGACACTTCACCCACCTTTGCCTGTGTGTGTGAATGTAATTATGTGAAGCACTTTGAGGTCAATGCAAGTTGACTAAAAATGTGCTATATAAATAAAGAAATATAAATATATATATATGTCGTATTAACCAGTTTTTCCAGTTCACCAGAAAGCCGGTGCAGCTGTTTAGGTGATGTTGACTAGTTATGCCACATCGGTCAGTTTTCATATCCAGTCAGCTTACTGTTAATTGATACTTAATAGCAGCAACATATCCTTGACAAGTCACTTTTTGTAAAATCTGTCAGCTAGGAAGATTGGAGGTTGTTATTTTCTCCCCATGAATTTGCTGGCTGAATGGTTCGACAGTCTTTATAACAATTTGCAAATTTAATTTGCAGCCACTAGCTGTGGAAATCGTGCTCCAAGTGCAGAACGCTAGTGCGATATGCAACTGGATTCCAGTTGTGAATGAATGAATACTTCATTGTCACATGTGACAAGTCACGGTGAAATTCATTGCTTGCATTACCAAGGTATGCCAATAGTCGGCACATAAAGGATGCTCACAGTGGTAGAGTTGCTGCCTTACAGCGATTGCAGCGCCGGAGACTCGGGTTCGATCCCGACTACGGATCCCTGTCTCTACGGTGTTTGTACGTCCTCCCCGTGACCTGCGTGGGTTTTCTGATAGATCTTCGGTTTCCTCCCACACTCCACAAATGTAAAGGTTTGTAGGTTAATTGTCTTGGTAAATGTAAAAATTGTCCCTCGTGGGTGTAGGATAGTGGTAATGTGCGGGGATCGCTGGTCTGCGCGGACCTGGTGGACCGAAGGGCCTGTTTCCATGCTGTATCTCTAAACTACACTAAACTAAATCCTCCTTTGTTCTCCCCCCCTCCCCTTCGCTCCATGTCCACCTCTGTTCATCGCCTACCCATCGCGGAGGTCCCACCATGCCGGGTCCTCCTTTGTTCTTCCCCCCCTCCCCTCACAGAGGACCCCCCATGCCGGGTCCTTCTTTGCTCTCCCCCCCTTCCCCCCCTTACGGCGGTCCCCACACTCTGCATGGTGATTCTAGCCACATGAAGTATTGTTCACAACAAGTCTTCGACACAGAAGATGCACTTGTAATATCTGGGGGAATCTTCGACAGAAACATGTCCGCAACAGTTGGAGAGTTCTACATGGCTCCCTCCTGAATCAGTAACAACAATTTCCCTAAGCAACAGGTCTATCACCCCCTGACCATCAGGGACAACCATTGCCTTGTTACTTTATCCCTTTGTTTATATGGTCACAGCTTTCTCCTCACCGTTTCAAGAGCATAAAGCCCATGACATCCATGAAAGTGTAGTTTTTAGTTTAGCTTAGAAATACAATGTGGAAACAGGCCCTTTAGTCCACTCAGTCCGCGCCGACCAGTGATCACCGCACATTAACACAATTCTACACTCATTGGGGACAATTTTACAATTTTACCGAAGCCAATTAACCTCCAATCCTGTATATCTTTGGAGTGTGGGAGAAAACTGGAACACCCGGAGAAACCCCACGCAGGTAACACCGAGAACGTACCAACTCCATACAGACAGCATCCGTGGTCAGAAGCAAAGCCCTTGATACCTGGATTAAACATTGGCTCAGTTGGAGGAAACAAATTGTTATGGGAACTGTTTGGACTAGAAGACTTTATGCAGTAGAGTTCAGTGACAGGTCCTTTGCTCTCTATGAAATATAACTTTGTTTATTACCTGCCCTCAATAAAAGAGGATCAGTAAAATCTGTTGATGAGTCAAGGGTCAAGAGTGTTACCAGCAGGAACTCTGGGCTGCTGGTAATGTGTTGGAAGTCCCAGCTTTCAGCAAAGTTCTTAAATGCTTGGCTGGTGAATTGCCTGCCATTGTCAGTCTGAATACGAGCAGGGGAGCCATGCACGGAAAGGTGCCGTTGCAGCTTCTCGATTACTGATTCGGAGGAAATGGTTTGCAGTAGGTCTAGTTCGAACCATCCCGAGTAAGAGTCGACAAGAACTAGATAGTGTTTCCCATGCCATTCGAAGATGTTGGTGGCCAGCGAGGACTACTGGTTTTCAGTGGATCAGGCTTGAGGCCACTGCTGGTGAAAACATGTCTGACGTAGGTGACCTCGGGAACTCGAAACCTGCACTTTAGAGGATTCAATTTGAGATTAATGGCTTCGGCGCGATCGAGCACTCTCTTCAGATTAGCGTCATGTTCAGCCAGGTCGCGACCGTAGCCGAGGATATCATCAACAATGATAGTGCACGGGTACTCTTCAAATAGTTGTTCCATGGTGCGCTGGAAAACTTCGCTGGCTGACGGAGTTGATGACGAAGGGCATCCTTAGAAATTTGAAACAGCCGAAGGGTGTGCCAAAAATAGTGAGGTTTGATAAGTCCGTGTCTAATGGGATCTGCCAAAAGGAGCTTTTGGCATCCAGGACTGAGAACACTGCTGCATTTCCAATCTGTGCAGTGACATCTTCTGCACTTCTCAATGGATAGTGGGGGCACTTGATTGCAATATGCAGATCTCTGGGATTGATGCAGATAGGTATCTCCTCTTTGTTTTCCTTGGTTGAAACGACCATGGTGGAAACCCAGTCAGATGGGTCGGTAACTTCGACAATGACTCCCATTGAGACCATGCGTCGGAGTTCATTGTGTATTCTGTCGCACATGGCATGTGGAACGCGATGTGTGGCTCGGACTACAGGTGTGACTGTAGGGTCAACTGTGATTCGATATTTTACAGACAACTTGCCAAGTCCGTCATTTAGGTCTTTGTACTGGGAGAGCAGTTGTTTAGCTGGATCATCCGTGAGGCATAGTTTGTGGACCGCATGTCCAAAATACACCAGGCCTAGGTCATGGCATGCATTGATACTGAGCAAAGTCACACTTCTGACACCATGTAATTACTAGACTCAAAGGCACGTAAAGATACAACACATCCTTATTAAACACTTACAGCATAGGATCCTGCAGTACGTTACATCTCCGAGCTGCTACATCTACTGCCCTGCGTAGGCGGATTCTTAATATTATAAAGTATGTATGAGGCAGGGCTACCACTAACAAGCACTATGATTGGCTAGCATTCAATAGCCGATCCACACTTACCAAACAATGAAAGGCCTTGATAGAGTGGATGTGGAGAGGATCTTTTCAGTAATTCACTGTTGTGTACAGTTTTGGTCTCCTAATTTGAGGAAGGACGTCCTTGTGATTGAGGCAGTGCAGCGTAGGTTCACGAGATTGATCCCTGGGATGGCGGGACTGACATATGAGGAAAGATTGAAAAGACTAGGCTTGTATTCACTGGAGTTTAGATTGATGAGGAGGGATCTTATAGAAACATATAAAATTATAAAAGGACTGGAGAAGCTAGATGCAGGAAAAATGTTCCCAATGTTGGGCGAGTACAGAACCAGGGGCCACAGTCTTAGAATAAAGAGGAGGCCATTTAAGACTGAGGTGATAAAAAGCTTTTTCACCCAGAGAGTTGTGAATTTATGGAATTCCTTGCCACAGAGGGCAGTGGAGGCCAAGTCACTGGATGGATTTAAGAGATAGTTAGATAGAGCTCTAGGGGCTAATGGAGTCAAGGGATATGGGGAGAAGGCAGGCACGGGTTATTGATAGGGGACGATCAGCCATGGTCATAATAGAAACATAGAAACATAGAAACATAGAAAATTGGTGCAGGAGTAGGCCATTCGGCCCTTCGAGCCTGCACCGCCATTCAATATGATCATGGCTGATCATCCAACTCAGTATCCTGTACCTGCCTTCTCTCCATACCCCCTGATCCCTTTAGCCACAAGGGCCACATCTAACTCCCTCTTAAATATAGCCAATGAGCTGGCCTCAACTACCTTCTGTGGCAGAGAATTCCAGAGATTCACCACTCTCTGTGTGAAAAATGTTTTTCTCATCTCGGTCCTAAAAGATTTCCCCCTTATCCTTAAACTGTGACCCCTTGTTCTGGACTTCCCCAACATCGGGAACAATCTTCCTGCATCTAGCCTGTCCAACCTCTTAAGAATTTTGTAAGTTTCTATAAGATCCCCCCTCAATCTTCTAAATTCTAGCGAGTGATAAGTGATAGACAGTCAACCTCAGCAAACAGCCAAAGAAAATGAACATTTTAATACCTAATATGGGATAGGTGAACTTAGACACAAAATGCTGGAGTAACTCAGAGGGACAGGCAGCTTCTCTGGAGAGAAGGAATAGGTGACGTTTCGGGTCACGTCTGAAGAAGGGTTTCTACCCGCAATGTCACTCATTCCTTCTCTCCAGAGATGCTGCCTGTCCCGTTGATTGACTCCAGCATTTTCTGTCTATGTTTGGTTGGTTTAAACCAGCATCTGCAATTCCTTCCTACACATAGGAGAGGTGAAGTCACCTCAGCCTCGAGGTCGGGTCGGAGCCTCAAACGGAGTTGGGCCGAGGACGGAGCCTCGAGGATGAAGTCGGACGGAGAAAGGGGTTTGGGCCGAGGTTGGCGGGCCGCGCCGCCAAGAACAAAGGGGGACCCGGCGTGGGAAAGCACCAAGGACAACGGGGAGTGGGGGGGTGGGCTGCCCAGAACAAAGGGTGGGGCTGCCGAGAACAAAGGGGGGGTGGGGGGCTGCCGAGAACAAAGGGGGGGGGGGGCTGCCGAGAACAAAGGGGGGGTGGGGGGCTGCCGAGAACAAAGGGGGGGTGGGGGGCTGCCGAGAACAAAGGGGTGGGGGGGCTGCCGAGAACAAAGGGGGGGTGGGGGGCTGCCGAGAACAAAGGGGGGGGGGGCTGCCGAGAACAAAGGGGGGGTGGGGGGCTGCCGAGAACAAAGGGGGGGTGGGGGGCTGCCGAGAACAAAGGGGGGGGGCTGCCGAGAACAAAGGGGGGGGGCTGCCGAGAACAAAGGGGGGGGCTGCCGAGGACAAAGGGGGAATGAAGAAGAGTTGAGTACTTGATGTCACTTTGTGGCAACTCTTTTGTTTACTTTGCATGCAAAAACAAATAATTTCACTGCACCTAGCTAGGCACGAGTGACAAAAAAGTGTCATCATCATCCCTTTCGTTGTGCCTTTCAGTATCTGCACTGAAAGCTTGTCTGGAACATTGTGCAACAGCCCATGCTTAAGCAGAATTATGTCAAGTTGAGAGAGAATTATTTTGATAGGGAAGCATTATTCTGCATTTTAAATCCTCTTTTAATTGCTCTTGCACATGATGGAACATTGCCCAGCTAAATTTAAATCTGGGTAAACAGTGCGAGTTAGTGTAATCTATAACATCTGACGTGACACCTGCAAATGCTGATTTAGCTCAGCAGTGGGTTTATTTATTGAGCTTTCAAAGGTCTTAACACCCAGAGGTTTAAGGCAGATGAATCTGGGCTGCTCAGGCAATAGAGGCTTCAGTGAAGCAGTTCTTGCAGAATCAGCACAGCAATTTTGCAAAATTCTGTTACAAGTGGTCCAACCTCATGAATTTTTGACCAAAAGTCCTCTATTTTGTAGTTTAGCAGAGAAATAAAATCTGAAGAAAATGTATCAGTTCAAAGGAATAGAAACATAGAAAATAGGTGCAGGAGTAGGCCATTCGGCCCTATAGAGAAGGAGCATCTGGAATGGCATTACAATCCTTAAGTCAATTAATCAGGGGAAAAAGCAAACCTAATATGTGGACTCAATTCATCGCAACAACTTATAAACTATTTACTTGACCATCAGCTGGAGGAACTCAGCAGACCATGCTGAACCTGTGGTGGGAAATTGACAGAAAATGTTTCATGTCGGGACTGTTCTTCATACTGGTTTTACTGGGATTTAATGGGATTAGGAAGCAGAGATCAGTCATGATTGAATGGGGGAGTAGACTCGATGGGCCGAATGGCCTAATTCTACACCTATAACTTGTGAACTTGTGAGTTTCCCCTCTGGCCCTGTTTCACTCTGTATTTCTAAACTAAACTACCAGAAACATTTGATGATAAAAAATAAACTCACAGAAACCAGGATCGAAAGGAGAAAGCACTGAGTTGTGTATATGTTTAACAAATTGTTAATTAAATAGAACCCAAAATCTCAGTAAATTGAAAAAAGCCTAACCGCTTTAAAATCAGGAATAGGAAGGAAAATAATGAAAAGGAAAGAATGATTTGATTAAGAAATAGATAAATGAGAAAATTGAAAGGAAATGAATTGCTTTTACATTTTGCTTCATATTGTTAAAACAGTGATATAAATTTGAAGGATTAAGACTTCTAGTTATTTTTTTATTTCCAGAGAAGCTAATTACTAGTAACTAACAATTAGCCCATCATTTAAGGATCTTGGATAGCGGATCTAAGCTTAATTAAATGTATGTGAAATTTAAATGGCTCTAAAATGGCTTAAATGGTTCCTTCCATTTGCTTCAACAAGCTGCGTAATGAGTTTATCCATCAATGCAAGAGCAGCAATTTCCTGCTATTCAATACTTCTCAATGTGAAGGGAGACGATGAGATACCACTTTCCTGAAGTTCATGGTTGAATTATGTAAATCAGACATTTGTATAATTGCACTTTAGTTTAGTTCAGCTTAGTTTATAAATAGAGCGTGGAAACAGGCCCTTTGGCCCACATCGTCCACGCCGACCAGCAATCACCCGTACACTAGTTCTAGACTACACACTAGGGACAATTTACAGAAGCCAATTGACCTGAAAACCTGCAAGCCTTTGGAATGTGGGAGGAAACCGGAGCACCCGGAGAAAACCCAGGCGTTCACAGGGAGAACGTTTAAACTCCACAAAGACAGCACCCATACTCAGAATTGAAACTGAGCCTCTGGCGCTATAAGGCAGCAACTCTACTGCAGTGCCACTGTGTTGCCCCCTGCACATCTGCACTCATCTTAAGTTACTGCAACAATTAGAAATAAATATCATTAGTCTCATTGGCTTTGAAATGTGGGAAGAAACTAATCTCTTATTTTGTTAGTAAATGTTAGGTCTACATTTATAACTGACTGAGATGTTTTTCTAAAGTTACTGACACAATCTTAGGTTAGGGATACAAGAAATCGATTTGACAGACTGGCCTACTGGCACAGTGGTACAGTTGCTGCCTTACAGCGCCATGGAGCCGGGTTCAATCCTCACTACAGCTGCTTGTCTGTTTGGAGTTTGTCCATTCTCATTCCGTGATCTGTGTGGTTTTCTTCCGGGAGCTCCGTATAGATTGACCCTTATTAATCCATGCCATTTATAATCTCCACTTCACATATATGCATGCCACCCATTACATGGTATTACGGTACTACACTAACGAGAACAGCCAGCTGGCGGAAGCCATGCTGAGTTAGGAGAGCACGGCTGCACAGTTTAAATGTTCTGTATTTCTGAATGGAATAAAGACTTATGTTTCACCATGTATGTTGTAGTGGATCATTTACAAACGTGGTGTCAGAAGTGGGATATGAACCCATGTCTTCATAGGAAACTGCGATGTTTGTAAATGATCCATTACAACATACATGGTGATACATATATACTTGAACTGTGCATGACCCGCTTTGTTTTATGTGATATATGTACAAGCATGTATAAGTAAAATAAGAAATGCACACACCTTATACTAGTGTTTTACAATATATACTCCACTAACCACTCTTTATACGCTTTGCTTCTTTAAGAGGAAGGATGTAGATTAACCCTTATTAATCCATGCCATTTATAATCTCCACTACACATATATGCATGCCACCCATTACATGGTATTACGGTACTGCACTAACGAGGACAGCCATCTGGCGGAAGCCATGCTGAGTTAGGAGAGCACGGCTGTACAGTTTAAATGCTCTGTATTTCTGAATGGAATAAAGACTTATGTTTCACCATGTATGTTGTAGTGGATCATTTACAAACACTCCGTTTTCCACCCACACTCCAAAGACGTACAGATTTATAGGTTAATTGGCTTGGTAAAATTATAAATTGTCCCTAGTGTGTGCAGGATAGTGTTAATGTGTGGGGATTTCTCTTTGGTGCATACTTGTCAAAGGCACTGTCATTCTTGTAAACCTCCTCTGGACCCTCCCCAATGCCAGCACATCCTTCCTTGAGTATTCGGTCCAAAACCGCATACAATATACCAAATGTGGTTTGACCAGTGTCTAATAGAGCCTCAGCATTACATCTGTTTTTGTATTCTAGTCCTCTTGAAATAAATGCCAGCATTGCATTCACCTTCCTTACTACCGATTTGACTTGCAAATTAACTTTTTGGGAATCCTGCACCAGTGCTCCCAAGCCCTTTTGCACCTCCAAATTTGGAATTCTCTCTCCATTTAGAAAATAGTCTATGCCTTTATTCCTACTACTAACATGCATGACTATTCACTTTGCTACGCTGTATTCCATCTGCCACTTCTCTGCCCACTCTCCCAACCTGTCCAAGTCCTTCTGCAGACTCTCTGCTTTCTCTACACTACCTGCCAAGATACCTATCTCATCTGGTTGTTCAAAAGGGAACTGCAGATGCTGGAATATCGAAGGTACCCAGCAATTTTGTGTACCTTACCTATCTCATCTGCCTGCACATGATCCATATCCCACTCTTTCCTGCACATCCACTTTCCTATCTAAAATACCTTGAATGCCTCCATCAGCACCCAGGCAGTGCCTTCCCGCTCTCTGTTTCAAAATAACTTGCTCCGCACATCTCCTTTAACTTTACCGCTTTCACCTTAAAGCTATGCCCTGTAGACTTTGACATTTTCTGCACCCTGGGAGAAAAGTTCTGTGTCTACCCTATCTATGCCAAGATTGATTTTTCTATCATGGAGAGTCTAGGCTGAGGCAATTATTGGAAAATGGGCCAAGTATTGGAAGGTGGGATTAATATGGATTGATGTTCGGTGGTCAGTAGTGACATGATGCACCAAATGGCCAGTTATCATTCTGTATGGCTCCATCGGGGCCGCACAGTGGTGCAGCGGTAGAGTTGCTGCCTTACAGCGCCAGATACCCGGGTTTGATCCTATCTACGGGTGCTGTCTGTACAGATTTTGTATGGTCTCCCCGTGATCGCGTGGGTTTTCACCGGGTGCTCCGGTTTCCTCACACACTCCAAAGACGTACAGGTTTGTAGGTTAATTGGCATTGGTAAAAATTGACAATTGTTCCCAGCGTGCATGATGCTAGTCGGTGAGGACTCGGTGGGCCAAAGGGATTGTGTCTGCGCTGTACCTCCAACGTCTAAAATCCCACGAATCACTGATTAAAAAAAGGGTCATCGGGCCAATTTATGAGTCTACATGAGTCTTCTTCGCTCAATTTGCTTCATCTAATCTCGCAATATCTGTTCAAGTGGTCGTCGAGACAGTTATTACATGTGGTCAATGATGCTGCTTCAGACATTACATCTCTGCCAAGACTGGCCTCTAGTTATCGATTAGACAAGGCATTTTGGAGGTCACAAAAGCAGTAGTGGGTGCACCTGAAGGCACTTTTACCCTAGAGCAGGCAAAACTGGTTGATCTTCTTTCCTGAGTTTTTACTATGATCCTTTATGGTTTGCTGGCCACCGATATCGATATTAACGTTAAAAAAATACTTAATTCTACATTTTCCAGTAGATCTGGTAGGGTTTGATCTCATGGTGCATACATGGAAAGAGCTTCCAGATGTGGTCGTTGAGGCAGGAACTATAACAGCATGTAAAAGGCACAAACAGGTACGTTGATAGAAAAGATTGACACAAAATGCTGGAGTAACTCAGCAGGACAGGCAGCATTTCTGGAGAGAAGGAATGGGTGACGTTTTGGGTCAAGACCCTTCTTCAGACATAGCAGGCTTAAAGGATGTAGGCCAAATGTGGGCAAATTTTCACACAAATGGTGGTGGGAGTACGGAACGATTTGCCGGAGGAGGTACTATAGTTGAAGCAGGTACTATAGCAAGGTTTAAGAAACATTTAGACAGGTACATGGATAGGCCAGGTTTAGAGGAATATGGGCCAAATGGGGGCAGGAGGGACTAGTGTAGAAGGGACATGTGGGCTGGTGTGGGTGTTGGGCTGAAGGGCCTGTATCTGTGCTGTATGACTATGACTATAAATGGAACTAGCATAGAAGGAGCATTTTGGTTGCCATGGTCAAATTGGGCCACAAGGCCTATTTCCTGCTGTATGACTCCATGGCTCTATGCTTCTGGATTACTTGTTCAGGTATCTGTATTCCAGTTTAGTAAACAAACCACAATGTTAACAGAGTTACAGCCTCAAGTGACTTGTTCCAACTCTGTATAAAATTCTGTGTAATTGAACTTCATTTTAAATCTTCTTAATTTCTCCCAGAGGTCTATTTTACAGAGCTCTCCACTTGTAGTTCCTTCATCAGGAAGGTATTAAGCACAAAGCTGATGTAAACATGATTGTGAGTTTGTGGAGTGAAGTGTATCTCGCCGGATTGAAGCCAAAAGGATTAAACAATGACTTGAGTCAGTGCCCTCTTGAGAGAGTCGGTAGGCACTGTGATGTATGATTTGTGTTGCAAATTGAATTCTCTAGTTTGTACGTGCATGTGGTCAATGACGATTGAATAAATTAGATGCAGAAAATGGCAACGTTCTTCGCTAATCGGCTTTGCAAAGTAGTGAGTGCAGTATAGAGTATACACTCACATGGTCTTCTCAAAACGGGTGGCGTTTTGGGTCGAGACCCTTCTTCAGACGAAGTCAGTCTTTCTGCTGGCTGGTTAGCATGCCACAAAAGCTTATCACTGTACCACGGTACACATGACAATAAATTAAACTAAACTGAGCTGAATAAGACATTTGAAAGGGACGGTTATGACTGGTGTCACATATATGCCAGACTAAACTTGTTTTGTCCTCAAAGAGCTATTAAGGTATAAGGTGAAAACAAAATGCTTGAGTCCGGCAGCATCTCTGGAGAAAAAAAAAGTGAAGGTTTGGGTCGGGATCCTTCGACAGAATGAAAGGGAGAGGTGTGTGTGTGTGTGTGTGTGCGTGTGTATGTGTGTGTGTGTGTGTGTGTGTGTGTGTGTGTGTGTGTGTGTGTGTGTGTGTGTGTGCGCGCGTGTGTGTGCGTGTGCGTGTGTGTGCACGTGTGTGTGCGTGTGTGTGTGCGCGTGTGCATGTGTGTATGTGTGTTTGCGCGCGCGTGTGTATGTGTGTGTGTGCATGTGTGTGTGAGTTCCTGTGTGTGCGTGTGTGTGTGCGGGTGTGTGTGTGTCTGTGCATGTGTGTGTATGTGCGTGTGTGTGTGCACATGTGTGCGTGTGTATGTGTGTGCGTGTGCACATGTGTGTGTGTGCGCGTACGTGTGTGTGTGTATGCGCGCGCGCGTGTGTGTGTGTGTGTGTGTGTGTGTGTGTGTGTGTGTGTGTGTGTGTGTGTGTGTGTGTGTGTGTGTGTTTGTGTTTGCGCGTGTGTGAGCGTGTGCGCGGTTGAGGGAAAAGGCCAGAACAAAGCAGGGCCGGCAACAGATGACGTCAGGAAGGATGGAGTCCACAACGGCCCATTGTTGGGTGAGAAAGATGCGCTAACAAGAGGGAAACAAGGATGCAACCAGTGGATCTGTTAGGACAGCGAGGGTGGGGGAAGCAGGGTAGAGAGGCGGGAGAGGGAATGCAGGAGTTACTTGCAATCAGGGAAATCAACGTTCATATCGCTGGGTTGTAAAGCTGCACGTGCTTATTATCTACACTCTGATTATTGATGGTGAAAACAGGTCTACACACTTCTAGCTGGACCAAGGCTTTGAAAAACTAGGTTTTCCATAAACTATTTGAAAGGGTCGGTTGTGAATGGTCCTGCTTTGTCCAACCAAGGAATAAGGTGAACTTTTACACCAGTATGACAGCTTCTCAAGGACTGCTGCTTGGCAAGATACGATCCAAGTCATTGAAATAATCCAACGCCTCCATTGCTAAAGGTGGTGATGTGGAAGAAATTGACAACTACTTGGGTGTTCAATCATTTAAAGTCGTAAGCTTTTGTCAAACATTTCTTCTTTCAGTGAAAGATGAACATCTTTAATTCCCAACAAGTGAACAGGGAGCAAGTGAATAGGGAGCATTGGAAATGGAGGTCACTTTCCTGTTTTCGACCCCACACCCATCTCCACTGCCATTTAATATCCATGCTCCCACAACTCTGGAAAATGATCCAGAGATTTATGGGCTTATATTCACTGGAATTTAGACAATAGACAACAGGCAATAGGTGCAGGAGTTGGCCATTCGGCCCTTTGAGTCAGCACCACCATTCAATGTGATCATGGCTGATCATCCCCAATCAGTACCCCGTTCCAGCCTTCTTCCCATATCCCCTGACTCCACTATCTTTAAGAGCCCTATCTAGCTCTCTCTTGAAAGTATCCAGAGAACTGGCCTCCACCGCCCTCAGAGGCAGAGAATTCCACAGACTTCTGTGTGAAAAGGTGTTTCCTCATCTCCGTTCTAAATGGCTTACCCCTTATTCTTTAACTGTGGCCCCTGGTTCTGGACTCCCCCAGCATCGGGAACATGTTTCCTGCCTTTAGCATGTCCAAACCCTTAATAATCTTATATGTTTCAAAAAGATCCCCTCTCATCTAAATTCCAGAGTGTACAAGCCCAGCCGCTCTATTCTCTCAGCATATGACAGTCCCGCTATCCCAGGAATTAACCTTGTAAACCTACGCTGCACTCCCTCAATAGCAAGAATTTCATTCCTCAAATTAGGGGACCAAAACTGCACACAATACTCCAGGTGTGGTCTCACTAGGACCCTGCACAACTGCAGAAGGACCTCTTTGCTCCTATACTTAACTCCTCTTGTTATGAAGGCCAACATGCCATTCCCTTTCTTCACTGCCTGCTGTACCTGCATGCTTACTTTCATTGACTGATGAACAAGGACCGCCGGATCCCATTGTACTTCCACTTTTCCCAACTTGACACCATTTAGATAATAATCTGCTTTCCTGTTTTTGCTACCAAAGTGAATATCCTCATATTTATCCACATGAAACTGCATCTGCCAAGCATCTACCCTCTCACCTAACCAAGTCACCCTGCATTTTTATAGCATCCTCCTAGCAGTTCACACTGCCACCCAGCTGTGTGCCATCTGCAAATTTGCTAATGGTACTTGTAATCCCTTCATCTAAATCATTAATATATATTGTAAATAGCTGCTGTCCCAGTATCGAGCCTTGCGGTACCCCACTAGTCACTGCCTGCTATTCTGAAAGGGGACCCGTTAATCCCTACTCTTTGTTTTCTGTCTGCCAACCAATTTTCTATCCATGTCAGCACTCTACCCCCAATACCGTGTGCCCTAATTTTGCCCACTAATCTCCTACGTGGGACCTTATCAAATGCTTTCTGAAAGTCCAGGTACACTACATCCACTGGTTCTCCCTTGTCCATTTTCCTAGCTACATCCTCTTCAACCTGGGATGCAGACCATCAGACCCTAGGGATTTATCAGCCTTCAGTCCCATCAGTCTCAAAAGATCAGTCTCAATTTAGAAGAATGAGAGGGGATCGTATACCGTAGAAACATATAAAATTCTCATGGAATTGGACAGGCCAGATATAGAAAAAATGTTCTTGATGTTGGGGGAGTCCACAATTTAAGAATATGGGGTAGGCCATTTACGACTGAGATGAGGACATTTTTTTTCACCCAGAGAGTTGTGAATCTATGTAATTCTCTGCCATAGAAGGCAGAGGAGGCTAATTCAAGAGAGAGTTGAAGAAGGGTCTTGACCCGAAACATCACCCTATCCTTCTCTCCAGAGATGCTCTCTGTCCTGCTGAGTTACTCCAGCTGTTTGTGTCCATCTTGGATATAGCTCTTAGGGCTAAGGGAATCAAAAGATATGGGGAGAATGCAGGAACGGGGTCCTGATATAGGATGATCAGCCATGATCGTATTGAATGGTGGTGTTGGCTTGAAGGGCCGAATGGCCTATTCCTACGCCTATTTTCTGTGTTTCTCTCGATGTTTCTCTCTATGATCCAAGGTCAGTGGTAGGGCCACAGGCTGGGCAGAGGCAATGAACTGCCAATTCACCCACTCTAGTTATAACTAAGTATAACTAAATTAAATGGCGGAGTAGACTTGCTGGGCTGAATGGCCTAATTATACTGCTGGAACTTATGAGTTTATGAACAAAAAATGCTTTCAAATTATGTGATCCTCAATTTAATAAAAACAGCAGATTAACATTTAGTGGTTACACCAGTATTGAGTTCTCAATCGAAACTCTATTGTCTTTACTCAATGTATATTCAAGAAAGAGCTAGATATAGCTCTTAGGGGTAACATAATCAAGGGATATGGGGAGAAAGCAGGAACGGGGTACTGATTATGGATGATCAGTCATGATCATATTGAGTGGCTGAGAAAATGTATTATCTCTGAGAAGGACACAGTCAAGTACCTTCAACATACCTTGTTAGACCACATTCGGTTTATTCTGTGTCGGTCAAAAGACAGTCAGCTAGTTATACGGAAAGGAAAGGTTCAGAGCGATGTTTAGTTCAAACACGAGCAGATGGGACTAGTTTAGATGGGCATCTTGGTCGGCATGAACAAATGGGGATGAAGTGCCTGCCTCCGCACTGTTTGCCACCGTGACTCTAAGACTGCCTGAGAAGAGAAGAAGGAATTTCAATAAGTGAGTCACCCATTTTGCTTCAAGGATTTTGAACTTTAAAAGGAGAAATGAGGTATGACTCATAAACAATGTAAAATATTGAATTATTTTCTTTCCAAGCGTGATTTCTGCGAGGACTCTGACATAATTCCTCAGCCCACCTGTAACCTTTGTAAGTGCGCCTCCTTTCCTAGCAGATCCAACTTGTGATGTATTAATTAACTTGCTTCATACTGAGCCTTAAGCTGAATATAACATAGCATCACATGTAGACAGGAACAAGGTAGTACAGCCACTTCAAACAAACCCTTCAGAATCTTAGTTCAGCTGCACTTGTAACAAAAGGTCACCCATTTTTACTGATAAAAGATGTGGTTGAAATTGCGAATGTGTATGACAGATGCAATGGAGATTACATTGAATATTCTTGAAGGATGCAAGTGGTTTTACATCTTCGATTGCATGTGTTTAATATGCATGTAGGTGAGAGGCAGGGCTGTACTTTAATTTCAATAACAGTATAAAACAGGTAAGATTAGACTACAATAAAGCCTATGATACACGCTGTCTATCTTTCTATTTCCATTTCCATTGAAGTCACAACCCCAAATAAAACTTTCATACTTCTCAAATTCTCATATATGTACAGTGTGTGTGGTAGGTGTGTGCGCGCGCATATGTTTGTGCATATATGTGTGTGTGTGCGCGGGTGTGTGTCTGTGTGTGTGCGTGTGTATTAGAAACATAAAAACATAGAAAATAGGTGCAGGAGGAGGCCATTTGGCCCTTCGAGCCAGCACCGTCATTCATTGTGATCATGGCTGATCATCCCCAATCAATAACCCGTGTCGCCTTCTCCCCATATCTCTTGATTCCACCAGCACCTAGAGCTCTATCTAACTCTCTCTTAAATCCATCCAGTGATTTGGTCTTTGAATTCCACAATTTCACAACACTTTGGGTGAAAAGGTTTTTTCTCACCTCAGTCCTAAATGGCCTCCCCTTTATTCTGATGGCCCTGTCTCACGGTGCGAGTCCACCCACGAGTGATCCCGAGTTTATAACAAATCAAACTCGTGGTAATTAACGTAGCGGGAACGTCGGAACTCGTAACGGCAGGTACTCGGGAAACTTGTTAACTCGTGAAAATCTTTCAACATGATGAAAGATTTCCACAAGTAAATTTACTCTTGAAGTAAAAATGTTTAACTTTTAAACTCGTTGTAAGAACGTAAGTAGCCCGTGAGTTTACCGTAGTGACTCGTGAGTCTTCCGTCACTCTTTAACTCAACGGGACAGGCAGCATCTCTGGAGAGAAGGAATGGGTGACGGGATGACGTTTACAAAATTCTGCAGCGTCTTTGTGTTACTCCAGCACTGTGTGTTCACTTTTTGTCAACCAGCATCTGCCCTTTCTTGTGTATGACATTATTTGTATCCGTGGCAGTTGATTGATGTGATCGGTGTAGAAGGTGTACAAGGACCGGTGTACAAGGACACCCAGGTCTCGCTGTACCTTCCCCTTACCTAACCTAACCCCATTGAAATAATAACCTGCCCCCTTGTTTTTTGCCACCAAAGAGGATAGCCTCATATTTATCTATATTATACTGCATCTGCCACACATCTGCCCACACACTCATTGAACCTGTCCAGGTCACCCTGCAACCTCCTAACATCCTCTTCACACTTCACGCTGCCACCCAGCTTTGTGTCATCCACAAACTTGCAAGTGTTGCTCCTAATTCCCTCTTCCAAATCATTAATATATACGGTACACAGTTGCGGCCCCAACACCGAGCCTTGCGGCACTCCACTCGCCACTGCCTGCCATTCTGAAAAGGACCCGTTCACTCCTACTCTTTGCTTCCTGTCTGCCAACCAATTTTCTATCCATGTCAACACCCTACCCCTAATACCATGTGCTCTAATTTTAGTCACCAGTCTCCCATGCGGGACCTTATCAAAGACTTTCTGAAAGTCGAGATACACTACATCCACTGGCTCCCCTTCATCCATTTTACTTGTCACATCCTCAAAAAATTCCAGAAGATTAGTCAAGCAAGATTTTTCTTTCATAAATCCATGTTGACTTGGACTAATCCTTTTACTGCTATCCAAATGCCCCATTATTACCTCTTTAATAATTGACTCCAGCAACTTTCCCACCACCGAGGTCAGGCTAACTGGTCTGTAATTCCCCGATTTCTCTCTCGCTCCTTTCTTGAAAAGTGAGATAACATTAGCTCTCCTCCAATCCACAGGTACTGATCCTGAATCTATTGAACATTGGAAAATGATCACCAATGCGTCCCCTATTTCTAGAGCCACCTCCCTGAGGACACTGGGATGCAGACCATCCGGCCCTGGGGATTTATCATCCGTCAGTCCCATTAGCCTTCCCAATACTATTTATCGCCTAATGAAAATTTATTTCAGTTCCTCGAACCCCTTAGATCCTCAGTCCTCCAGTACTTCTGGGAGATTGTTTGTGTCTTCCTTAGTGAAGACAGATCCGAAGTACCTGTTCAACTCTTCTGCCATTTCTTTGTTCCCCATAATAATTTCACCCATTGCTGCCTTCAAGGGACCCACATTTGACTTTGCTATTATTTTTCCCTTAACATATCTAAAGAAGCTTTTACTGTCCTTCTTTATATTCCTGGTCAGCTTCCCCTCGTACTTCATCTTTTCAGCCCGTATTGCCTGTTTTGTTTCCTTCTGTTGTCCTATGAAAGTTTTCCAATCCTCTAGCGTCCGGCTACTCATTGCTGTGTTATTCATCTGTTATTTTTGTTTTATTCTATCCCTAACTTCTCTTGTCAGCCACGGTTGCCTCCTACTCCCCTTAGAATCTTTCTTCCTTTTTGCAATGAAATGATCCTGCGTCTTCCGGATTATGCCCAGAAATTCCTGCAATTGCTGTCCACCGTCATTCCTGCTAGTATCCCTTTCCACTCTACCTTGGCCAGCTCCCCTCTCATGCCTTCATAGTCCCCTTTGTTCAACTGCATCACTGACACTTCCAATTTAACCATCTCCTTCTCAAATTGCAGATTAAAACATATTATGATCACTACCTCCAAGCGGTTCCTTTACCTCGACTTCTCTTATTAAGTCTGGTTCATTGGACAACACAAAATCCAGAATTGCCTTTTCTCTGGTCGGCTCCATTACAAGCTGCTCTAAGAATCCATCTCGGACACACTCTACAAACTCTCTTTCTTGGGGTCCTGAACAACCTGATTTTTCCAGTCTACCTGCATATTGAAATCCTCCATCACCACAGTGGCATTACCTTTGTTACATGCCAGTTTTAACACCTGCTGCAACTTACACCCTACATCCGGGCTACTATTTGGGGATCTGTAGATAACACCAATTAGTGTCTTCTTGCCTTTACAATTCCTCATCTCAATCCACAGTGACTCTACCTCGTCAGTCCCTATGCCTTCCCCCGCAAGGGACTGAATTCCATCCCTCACCAGCAGAGCTACCCGCCCTCCTCTGCCCACCTGCCTGTACTTTCTATAGGATGTATAACTCTGAATATTAATTTCCCAGGCCCGATCCTCCTGCAGCCACGTCTCAGTAATCCCCACAATGTCATATCTACCAATCTCTAACTGAGCCTCAAGCTCATCTACTTTACTTCTTATACTTTGCGCATTCAAATACAATACCTTTAATTCCTTACGCATCTCACCTTTCACATCGATCCCTATTACACTTGGCCATACTCTCCTATCCCTTTGTGAGCTTTCTTTCCCGTTAATTCTGGGGTCATTGACTATCCCTTTATTCCCTTTCCCTTTAACTCTGTCCTTAATTTCCCATTTGACCTCCTCCCCCCCCCCCCCCATCTTATTTAGTTTAAAACCACCTGAGTCGCATTATGAATTATGTATTATGTGTACACACGTACTATGTGTGTGTGTGTGCGCGGGTAGGTACATGTGTTTGTGTGTGAGTATGTGTGTGTGATTATGTGTATGTGTGTGTATGTGTGAATGTGTGTGCATTATGTGTGTGTGTGAATGTGTGAATGTGTGTGCATTATGTGTGTGTGAATGTGTGTGCATTATGTGTGTGTGCGCGCGTATGTGTGCTTCTATGCATGCATATGTGTGTCATTCTCGCATTTATGTATATGTAATTATATGTGTGCACTTTGTTCCAGCTGGGACAATAAATTTCCCAGTGAATATTGAGGCGTATTCTTGTCTGTTTTATGCTTTTACACGTGTTTTTGATTTCTAAATGAATGTCTCTAATGTTAAGATAGTCCTGAGGGACAGATGAAAGATATCAGGAGGGGTTAAGTGTGCTGAACCTTGGACACATGCAGAAGCTTTCTGCTCTTTTTTAGTTTACTTTCAGTTTATATGTACAGTAACAGGCCCTTCGCCCACCGAGTCTGCAATGACCAGTGATCCCCTCACATTGACACTATACTACACACTCTAGGGACAATTTACATTTAAACCAAGCCAATTAACCTACTAACCTTATCAGTGTGTTGGAGGGAATTGAATATCTCAGAGAAAACCCACACAGTCATGGGGAGAACGTACAAACTCCGTACAGACAAGCACCCGTATTCAGGATTGAACCCGGGTCTCTGGCGCCGTAAGGGAGCAACTCTACCACTGCGCCACTGTGCCGCCCTTATATGCCACCCTGTCGATGTCGGTCTCTTCTCACTGTCACGTTGACAAAAGTACCCATTTACAAACCACGATTTTTTCCACACTCCTATGGATCGGATCTTGCCCCCTCTAGTCTTCACCCCCACTGTACCAGCTTCTACTTCTCCAACTTTGATCTGTTGGGAAATCTCGTTCAATATTCCGTGTCTATTTGTGTGAGCATTTATGTGCACTTGTGTTAGTGTACTCCATACATAAGTGTGCGTGCATTTGTGTTCATGTAGATATTCCACGAGCTAGTTCTCCAATGCTCCTGTGTTCAGGAGTGACACAAGCTTCTGGTTTCCGCCCACGTTAATTTCCATTCTATCTGTAAAAATCCTGCCCTGTTAAAAGGAAGCCCAATACAAGCTTGAATAAAAACACGTCATCTTCTGTCATTGTGCTTAAGAAAGAACTGCAGATGCTGGAAAAATCGAAGGTAGACAAAAATGCTGGAGAAACTCAGCGTTTTTTGTCACGGTAACATCTTCTGTCATGGTACATTGTGGCTCTTTGGACTCAGTTTTAAATTCTCCAACTTTAAATAACCTGTTCGCTCTTTCCATCTGAATCAGAACTGGCCATTTCTGCCAGTTATCTGTCTGTGATATTGGTTCAGTTTTTCTTTCTCTATTAGTAGAGCATGACCTGGCGAATATATCCCAGCAGATAGTTACAAAATGCTGGAGTAACTCAGCTGGTCAGGGAGCATCTTTGGAGAAAAGGAATAAGTAACTTTTTAAGTCGAGACCCTTCATCAGTCTGAGAGTCTGGGGAGAGTGAAACTTAAGGTATGAGAAAATACAGAACAAAGCAAAGCCTACATCGATGACTCAGGAAAGGTGGAGCCCACAATGGTCCATTGTTGGCTGAGGACGAGGTGCTATATGAAGGGATACGTGGTAAAATTAGCAATATCCCAATATATCCCAGAGCACTGCTTTCAAGCTGGAAAGGGAGCAGAGAAGATTTACGAGGATGTTGCCAGAACGCGAGGGCCTGAGCTGTAGGGAGAGGTTGGGCGAGGGTGACCTTATAGAGGTGTACAAAATCATGAGAGGAATAGATCAGGTAAACGCACAGTCTTTAACTAAGAGTAGGGGAATTGAGAACCAGACATATGTTTAAGGTGAGGGAGGGAAGATGTAATAGGAACCTGAGGGATAACCTTTTTACACAAAGAGTGATGGGTGTATGGAACGACCTGCCAGGGGAGGTAGTTGAGGCAGGTTCTATTGCAACATTTAAGAAACATATGAACAGTACATGGATAGGACAGGTTTGGAGGGATATGGACCAAACATAGGCAGTTGGGACCAGTGTACATGGGATGTGTTGGCCGGTGTGGGCACGTTGGGCCAAAGGGCCTGTTTCCACACTGTATCACCCTATGACTCTATGGCCCTGCTATTACAAGAACATAGCACAGACAAAGAAGCATAACCTTTGTCTAAGACCGTGCAATTGTTGGGCCTCAGCCGTTTCCCATGTGGTGGTATTAAAAGCCTGCACCCTACAGGATAGATGGTTGAGGAAGCAAGATATTTGACTGTTTTGAGGAGTTTTACCCAAAATCTCATCATTGTAACCTGGCAAAATAGATCTTTTAGTTGCATTCATTCTCATAAATTCTTACATTCATAAGGATAGGAGCAGAATTAGGCCATTTGTCCCATCAAGTCTACTCCGCCATTCAATCATGGCTGACCTATCTTTTCCTCTCGTCCCCATTCTCCTGCCTTCTCCCCATAACCCCTGACACCCGTACCAATTAAGAATCTATCACTGTGTAAAAAAGAACTGCAGGCGCTGGTTTAAATCAAAGGTAGACACGAAATACTGGAGTAACTCAGCGGGTGAGGCAGCATCTATGGAGACCCGAAATGTTGCCCATTCCTTCTCTCCAAGAATCTATCAATCTCTGCCTTATAAGTCTCCATTGACTTGGCCTCCACAGCCTTCTATTCTTATAAATGTGCACCTGTCCAGCATTTAGGTTTGTGCACTTGTCCAGCAGGTTTCCTTTAAAACCTCGGACTCTATCACTACCTTACATGGACTAGGGACAATTTTTTTACATTTATACCAAGCCAATTAAGCTACAAACCTGTACATCTTTGGATAGTGGGAGGAAACTGAAGATCTCAGAGAAAACCCACGCAGGTCACGAGGAGAACATACAAAGTCCATACAGACAGCACACATAGTCAGGATGTAACCCGGTTCTCTGGCGCTGTACGGCATTAGCTCCACTGCTGCACCACTGGGCTTTGCAGCACTTGACGAGTGCCATTTGTTATCACAGCTGTGCATCCCATTGAGATCAGGTGCTCAACTCAAGAGGACTTGGTTTGTTGAGGGAGAACAGATGGCGATGGTGGCACAGTGTGAGGAGGGACCTGACGTCTACTAGATCATGTTGAATCCTGTTGTACCTCTGGGAGTCAGAGCCTTTGGGGACGCCTGTTTACAGCAATAATTAACGCTGTCACACTGTGCCAAGCCAAACAGCACGGAGCAGCTGGCGCTACAGATGGAGTTCGCTGCCAGCATTATTGATGCTTCCTTTGCACAGTGGTTTGACATTGCTCAAGATCCAGATACATCAACTGCAGATCCCTTGTGCAAACATCAAAAGAACAGCCACTTACCAATCACTTGAATTAGCCTGCTCGGCAATTCAGTAGGATCCTAGTTCTTGGTGTAGTAGGACAGGGATGTACGATAGTGCAGCAGCCTCTGTAAAATTGTAACTTGTTCCTAGTGTGTACGATAGTGTCCGTGTTCAGGGTGTTCAGGGTGATCGCTGTCTGGGGTATTTCCAGTGCCCCTGAGGGCCACATCTGCATTAAACGCATTCAGCTGCAGTTCCTTATGGGTTGTGTTGAAGAACTGGAGCAATAGCTGGACGACTTCACGATTATCCAGATGTATGAGTGTGTCATAACCATAATAATCATAATCATCATAATAATATTTCATTAGCCAAGTATGTTTTGCAACATAAGAGAAATTTCATTTGCCATACAGTCATACCAATGAAAAGCACCAGAACATGCAAAGTAACACATGGGCGGAAATCACTATCAAAACATGGGGGGGACACAATTTCTTAATGGCCGCACGCGAATGTGCAGACACACACACCCGCGCAAGGCTTCGGCCGTGGGCCCGGTTGACGGTAACGTCGGGAGCTGACCTGGTTGGTGACCGACTCCGAACTCCAGCAACAGCTGCTTCATCCGCCCTGAATCATGGGGCTTCAATCGGCCCGTTCGCAGGGCCTTTCATCGCCCGGCACAGCTTAAAACCGGCCGCAGAATCTTCCATCGCCCGGTTGGGGCTTCAACATTGGGAGCCTCGATTACCTTGATGCAGTAATTTGACCGCGGGGCAATGGAAGATCCCGCGGACGATTTTAAGCCACGGCGCGCGATGAAAGGCCCCGCGAACTGGCCTATTCAAGCGCCGCTCTATGATCTTTGCTCCACCAGGACACCTCCCTCCTCCAATCATCGCGCTGAATCGTCATGTCCCGCCCCCCCCAATGCCTGCTGACTGATGTCTCTCTTGTGTAATCGGCGCCCTCGATCATCAGTCCCACCCCCACTGTCTCGCGGAAAGCGGAGATTTTTAATAGATTTTGTTTCCACCGAATTTCTAAATCCAGATTACAATACATGGGGGGGATTGTCCCCCACCTCTCAAAATATGGCGGGGATGTGACCCCCCTGTCCTCCCTCTGATTTCCGGCCATGAATAACATACACATCCAACACAGTGACTCCTCCACATTCCTCATTGTGATGGTTGGCGATAAAAAGTTTGTCCTCCCACGGTCGGTGGGCTCGAGCCTTCCGTTGACAGGACCATCTTGGCTCCCATAGCCATCGGCGTTTGGGCCCTCCGCATCGGGGCGATCAAGCGCCTGCATCGGGGGAATCCCAGCTCCCCCATGCCGGGTGATCTGATCCTGGGTCGGGGTTTGTCGAACCTTCTGCGTCGTTTGGAGCATCCCGACATCGGTCTCTATGTAGAAGTTACAGTGACACGGTCACGTTTAATTGGTTGATACTTTATTATCACTTGTGACATGTCTGAGTGAAATTATTTGTTTTGCATACCATATTTAAGGTATGCAAAGAGTAGCCACACAAAGGGTGCCGACAAAGATAACAATTTGTTTTTGCTTCGTTTAGTTTACATAAGCACAATCACCCCAGTCAGCACAGTAACCACAGAGCAGCCCACTGAGTCCACATTCAAGAGGTGCCATTTTGCTACCATTTTACAGTCCCTGCTGTAGCTGGCCACAAATTCTTGTAGCAGCCGTCGCCTCCATATCGGCCGCCCGTGATTCGATGTTGCTCTCCATGCCCGGCCCTCTCCAGCCCGTGTTCCCCAGATGGCGACTTCCGCAGCCTACCTCGAGGACATGGAAGGTGAGACTCCCCGATTTTTCTTACCGGGCCTTTTGTCCAGTGTCCGCCACCGTCTACCTCCACCTCCTCTTGGATTCCCAATCCATGGGATGAGCAGGGGCAGGGATCACTGGCTTTCCCTCTCAAATCTCACTGTCCTTCATGTCCTTATCCTTGGTGAGAAGAGATGCAAAGCACCCAGTTTATTTTAGTTTATTGTCACGTGTACCAAGGTCCAGTGGAAAGCTTTTGAGCTTTTGTTGTGTGCTAACCAGTCAGCGGAAAGTCAATGCATGATTAGAATCGAGCCATTTACAGTGTATAGATACATGGTAAGGGAATAGCGTTTAGAGCAAGGGAAAGCCAGCAAAGTCCGATCAAGTCTGAGGTCACCAATGAGGTAGATAGTAGTTCAGGACTGCTCTCTAGTTGTGGTAGGATGATTCAGTTGCCTGATAGCAGCTGGGAAGAAACTGTCCCTGAATCTGGAGGTGTGCATTTTCACAACTCTCTAACTTTTGCCTGACGAGAGAGGGGAGAAGAAGGGAGTGGCCAGGGTGTGACTCGTTTAGTACCTTCCCTACAATTCTCCAATCTGTATTTTCCCGTTTGTTCTGCATATTGTACTTCAGTTTGATTTGATTATGTATAGTATATTCCGACAAAACAAAACAATTTTTTTTACTGATGCAGATGACAATACTACATCTAAACTTAAAGCTAAGTTTGCAGATGACACCACTATGGTAAGCCAGATTTTGATCCATAATGAGAGGGAGTATAGGAATAAGATTGAGAGCTTCACAACATGATGTCAAAATAACCTCTCCTTCAATGTCAGCAAGATGAAGGAGCTAGTTATTAAATTCAGGCAGTGTGGTGGAGTACATGGCCTGATTAGCAACAATGGTGTGGAATTGGAAATGATCAAGTTTCTAGGTGTCCTGGACAAACCACATCGAATTTACAGCCAAAAACACACCAACTGAAGACTAAGGAAATTTGGCATGTCTTCAATTATTCTGCCATACTTGTACAGATGCACCGTAGAAAGCATGCTATCAGTTTTCATCACGGCTTGGTTCGGGAACAAAGTTTCCCAATGTTCCCAACTTTCAACAAGCTTTGCCCAAGACTGCAAGAAATTGCAGAGAATTGTAGATGTAGATGTAGCCCAGAGCATCACACAGGCCAGACTCCCCACTACTGACACTATCTAAATTTCATGCTCCCTCAGAAAAACAGCCAACGTAATCAAAGTTTTGTCCCACCCTGGTCATTCCTTCTTCTCCCTGCTCCCAATGTGCAAAAGGTAGAAGCTTAAATGAGCACACCATCAGACTCAGGAACAGCTTCTTCTCCTCTGTTATAAGGTTTCTGGTTCACCTCCACCCTATTAGAGTGTCTATGGAAATGATGCCCTACAATGCTGAGAACTATATTCCGAATTCTGCAGTTTCCCCTTTACTCTACCTATTGTACTTGATTGTATTGCATGCAAAACAAAGCTTTTCACTATACATCGGTACACGTGACATTAATAATCCTGAACCTAAACCTAAAGGCCGTGGCCAATTAGTTTGCTTGAGAGCGGGAAAGAGTTGATTAGCTTGCATGAGAGAGATTCATTAGATTGTGTGAATGAGTGATCATTGATTTACGTGTGGTAGCAGCATATTAGTTTGTGGGGGGAACTGGGGCATTGATTTGTGAGACAGGATGGTGAATTAGCTTGAGGATGTGTTCCTCACTGTTGGAAGGAATGTTTACTATTTACGTTCAGAAGAGGAACATTAATTGCATGAGGAAATTATGAACAAGTCTTAGTTTAGAAGAGATACATTAAATGTATGAGGAAATTATGAACGCCAGCTAGGTATGATCATTAGTTTGTATGGTTGATGGAGCATTCGTATGGAAGGTGTGCAGATACATTTTAGATTTTTGATAGATTGATCATTTATCTGTGAGGAAAGATTGTATTGAGTTGTATGAGTAAGTGTTTTATTAGTTTGATTAAAGATGGTGCATTAGTTGCCTGATCGAAGTATCTAAAATCCATGTCAATACCCTACCCCCAATACCATGTGCTCTAATTCTGCACACTCCTCTCTTGTGTGGGGCCTTGTCGAAGGCTTTTTGAAAGTCCAGATACACCACGTCCAATGGCTCTCCCTTATCCATTTTACTTGTTGTGTATAGGATGACCTGAGGCATGGTGGAGAGTGATTAATGTACTACCAGCTAGAATAGTAAGATTAAACGAGAACTTACCAGTTTGAAGTTTGATCGTTATTTTATGAGGAGTAACGTTGAGGGAATACGTGAAGAACCCCGCCATGACGCATGCGTGTCATTCTTCAAAGCAGCGGTGTGAAATCACAGATAACTGTAATGACTAAACATAGTAAGATTAGAGAAGAGATACCAGTTGAGTATATGATCAAGGGTGGGAGCAGAGGGCACGTATTCCCTCAACGTTACTCCTCATAAAATAACGATCAAACTTCAAACTGGTAAGTTCTCGTTTAATTTTACTGTTTTACTTCGGAGTCACTACGTGAAGATTTTAAAGCTCTGTGATTTCCTGCCGTGGAAACGAGTCCATGCATCATATCTGCCTTGATTATGGGGAGAATAGTGTTAACATCATTAGACATCAATACGATATTGAAAAACCGACGATAAATTTATTAACACCAAATTATAGCCCCTATTTATGGCGTAAAATTATATTACAGAACTTAAAATTGTTTCTGCAAATGTTCTAGGTTCAATGACTGGTTTGTTATAAAATCGTTGGAAAATTTTCTCCGTTGACCATCCTGCTGTCTTGAGGATTTGGTCCTTAGGAACATCCAACTTCATAGCTGCCGATGTAGCTGCAGCCCTGGTGGAGTGAGATTTAAAAATGCTAGTGTCTACTCCAGCCTTTATTAGGACCTGTTTTAGCCATCTCGAGATGGTCTGAACTGTCACTTTTTTGTGTGGCTGTTTGTAGCTGATTAAAAGTGACATTTCTTTGCCTCTGATGATCTTAGTATACTCCATATATAATAGTAAGTGTGTTACAATACAGAGACGATCATCTGTCGGGTAGGCCCTGAATTCTGTTTTTAGGCCTGCTGACCCCTGTCTGTTCTGTTTGACTAATTCATTGATGTGAAAAGTTAAATTTCCAGATGAAATAGTCATGTTGTCCAGCCTTAGTTTCTGTAGCGACTGGACCCTTTGTGCCGTGACCAAGGCCATCAGCATGACTGTTTTCATAGTCAGTTTCTGTAGGGACAGAGCTGTAGCTGGAGACCAGTTTCTTAGCATGGTCAGTACAATGCTCACATCCAATATTTGGGAGTACCTGGTTCTTGGGGGATAAACATTAAAAATGCCCCTCATGAGTTTGGTTACCAGGGGGTGTGTCCCAACAGAATGCCGCTCAGTTCCTTGCCACAGGTATGTTGACAGAGCACTTCTGGCGCAGTTGATGGCACTATAACTGAGCCCCTCATCGTAATGGAGGCTTGCCAGGAATTCCAGAACAGACGGGATGTTCATAGATCTGTGGGTGATGTTATTGTTGTGAGAGTACATTTCCCATTTCTTGATGTACACCAAGTACTGTTTTTTGGTGGACTGTCTGTGGGCCGCTGAAATAATATCCACTGTTTGGTCCGTCAGTCCCAGGTGTAGTAGAGATGCTTTCAAACTCTACAAATTAATAGGTTTATATAATTATGACATGGGTAACTTTCCCTTGTTGCGGGATGAACCAGTAAATTAGGTCTATGATGGATGGTGATGCATGGTTCTAATACCATGTTGAGTATCACCGGGAACCATGGTTAAGTAGGCCAATCGGGTACTATCAAAATACCAGATGCAGAGTCTTGCTGTATTTTCCTTAATACCCAACTGATGAGGCAGAAAGGAGGGAATGCATAAATAAACAATTTCCCCCAATGCAGTGAAAATGCATCTGTTGCCGCTGCCCCAGTGTCTGGTTCCCATGAAACATAATTCGATAACTGGTGATTGAGCCTGGATGCGAATAGGTCGATATCTGGTGTTCCATACCATGCTGTAATTTCAGCAAATACATTTTTATCCAACATCCATTCAGTGTTTTCATTGAATTTGCGTGACCTGGTGTCTGCCACTAAATTTAGTTTACCTGGTAAGTAGGTAGCTGATATCCAAATATCTCTCTGGATATACTATTGCCAAATTGTGTTGGCCAGATTGTCACATGATGTCGATTTGTTTCCACCCATATGGTTGATATATGCTACCACGGTGGTGTTGTCAATTTGTAGTCTAACATGCTGGTGATATAACCCAGAACAATATGACTTAAGGCCATGGAATGCACTTAACATTTCCAGGTAGTTTATGCCCAGTATTTGTAATAATGATGCCCCCTGTGCATTCCATCTCCCCCACAGCTGGAGATGGAATTGGTAGCACCCCAACCAAGTGCACTGGCATCAGTTTGTAGTACCATAGACGGGTTGCTGATAATGATTGGATTGGAACAATGCCTAATGTTATCTTTCCACAATTTTAGTTCCATTATGGCCTCTGTTGGTAGCTTCATTGGTCTGTCAAAATGACCACCATAAATTTTTTGAGTGCTCGTATTTTAGCCCTCTGTAAATTTTGATATGTAAAGGTCCGAATTGTGTGGCTGGAAACGCAGCCACTATTTTGCCAATTATTCTTGCTACCAGTCTGATGGATGGTTTAGTGATGTCAATGATTTTGCTGCAAGCCTCTGTTAAGGCTGTAACCTTTTCTTTCGGGAAAGTCACTGACATGTGAACTGAGTTAATGGTGAACCCCAGATAATCCATTGTGTTAAATAACATCTGTGGTCACCTCTTATGGGTACTGTATAGTAAGCATCTTTTAAATCGATGCTTGCCATATAGTAACCTTTGGAAATCAATTGCTTAGCAGTAACAAAGGTTTCCATCTTGAAATGAATATATTGTACGAAAGTATTCAAATTAGTCAAACCTATGATGATGCGGCAACCACCATCTTTCTTGTTTATGATAAAGATTTTGGACACGAATTCCTGTGATTCGTGTTGTGTTTTCTCAATTACTCCTTTTTTATAAAGCCGCTGTAGTTCAGCATACGCTTTTGATTTTTCTTTGCCTGTAAGCACAAACATTCGGTTCGGTACATGCTGAACTGGAGGGTTATGTTTTTGTATAAATTCTATGGTATAACCCTATACTGCTTAAAATATAAGTGTCGGTAGTTAACTTATTCCATGCATCCAGATAGAATTGTAATCTCCCACCAACCTCCATGCTCCCTTTAATTCGTAAGGAACCAGACCTCCATGGTTACTAGTGGTAGGTTTGTTACTTTTTCGGCATCCTCCGTGGACGTTGAGGCGCCGGTGTCTGGATCTGTAGTTGGGTCGGTGTTTGAGGGTTAGCGCATTTCCCAGGAAGGCCAGTCTGGGCCATAGCCTAAAAAAACCCGATGTTGAGTGTTCCTGGCCTTCGAGCTTTCACCAGTTTGTCTTGGCCGACTGGTGGTGCGTAGGGGTGCTGTTTCTGGCCGAAGTAGTTTTTAGACATTGCTTTAATGAGCCCCAGGGTTTTAGCCTCTTCGTCAAGTTCTTTTACCTGTTTGGATAAGTCACCTCCAAATAGTAATATTGGTGGTTTGGAGGTTCCAGGTTTGCACAAACCGGCTCCAATGCTCACGGGCACTGGTCGCTCGCGGCTGCTCCTGAAGCCACTACAACCGGCCCCAATGCTCACGGGCACTGACCGCTCGCGGCTGTTCAAAGTCGGTCTCATCGGAGTCAACGACTCTGTTAGTTTTTTGCTTCGCTTTACCGCCCGGCCGTGGCCGGTGCGGGAGCGAAGTCGGGCACAGCTGTTCCCATTACTGGAGATTGGCGTGCCGTTGGCTGCTGCTGCTGGATGCCTGCAACTCCGCGGTTCTCCCCCGCCAGCTTTTTCGCAGCCTTCGTGGATCTGTCCATGCCTCCACCTGTGAAGTAAGTGGAAAGAACGCAGAGTCTCCTTACCTGCTGTTCCCGGCTTTCAAATTCTGCCGCTAAGGGGAACGTCGTTCCCCCTGCTGTGACTCGTTGCAATGCGTGTAGCGATATGACACGCATGCGTCCTAGCGGGGTTCTTCACGTAGTCACTCACGTGACTCCGAAGTAAAATCTCCAGTTAATTGCCATTTGACGGGATTCTTAATACAACCTTAGCAGCTGGGAAATTTAAAATTGAGTAATTAAATACATCTGGAGCACAACCTTGTCTCTGAAATGGTAAGCAATAACGATCAGATCATTAAAAACCCAATGAGCTCACTAAAGATCTTCAGGGTACACAGGTTTTTTAAAAGAGATATAGTATGGGACATGACCCTTGGCCCACCGAGACTACACAGACCAGCGATCACCCTATACGCTAGTTTTTATCCTTCACATGAGGGACATTTGCAGGAGCCAAAGACCCTGCACATCTTTGGGATGTGGGAGGAAACCGGAGCACCCAAAAAGCCACAGGGAGAGTGTACAAACCCCACGTGGACAGCACCCATTGTCAGGATCAAAACCGAGTGTGTGGCACTGTGAGGCAGCAACTCTATCCCTGCATCAATTTGCCTCCTTACCTGCTCTGATCTTTCTTGTGTGTGAGATTCATACTGTAGCTCTTACCTGCCTCTTCCTATGTACATAGTTCAAAATGTAAAGTTGAAGAAGTGTTTTGACCCAAAACGTTGCCTATTTCCTTCACTCCATGGATGCTGCCTCATTACATGGGACATGGAGGCCATGGGGGAGCTCCAACACAGAGACTACGATGTGGAGACCACTAACACCTGATTTGGAGCTTTCAGCACTGAGTTTCTCCAGCATTTTTGTCTACCTTCGATTTTCCAGCATCTGCAGTTCCTTCTTAAACATCAAAATGTAAAGTATTAGCCATATTTCACAATTATATCTGCCATTATATTGATGTCTGGTCCTGACTAACATTTCATTAGGCATAATACGGTTTATTGTCAGATGAATGACACTTGACGCTCCAATTATCCTGCTGAACCAGAAACTCCATGAAAACCATCAGCTAGACAAAATGTTCCAAAGAGATGTGCGGGCAAGTGTATTTTACACAGAGAGTAATAGATGCCTGGAACAAGCTGCCAGGGGCATTGATGGAGGCAGATGCAATAGTGGCATTTGACGCTTTTATATAGGCACTTGGATATGCAGGGAACTGAGAGATATGGCGAATGGAGAGAGACAGATGACATGCAGGAAGAGGTAGTTAGCTCAACCTGGCAACATGTTTAGTGCAAACATTGTGTGCTGAAGGGCCTGTTGCTGTGCTGTAATGTTCCATGCTCCATGTTCTAATTATATTGTGAGTAACCAAATGTTGCACGCGGTCATTTGGGGACCTAAAGGGAAATTGAACATGAAATCAGAAGATATGGCTGAGTTTTGGATTACTTTTGCATTTTTCTTCACAAGGAAAGAAGATATCACCTGTCCAACACTGCAATAAATTTGAGAGTTGTGTACAGAATGTAGCCCAGTGCATCACAAAAGCCTGCCTCTTTGCCATATTATCCATGTACACCATGCTGCCTCAAGAAATTGCCAACATAATCAAAGAGCATTTACATCCCAGTCATTCCTCGTCTCCCCTCCCACATCGGGCAAAGCTACAAAAGATTGAAGCACGTACCACCAAATTCAGGAACAGCTTCTTCCCCACTGTTATTGTTCATGTTCATAAGTGACCGGAGCAGAATTAGGCCCCAATGCCTAGCAGGTCTACTCTGTTATTCAATCATGGCTGATCTATCTTTCCCTCTTAACCCCATTCTCCTACCATCTCCCTATAAACCCTGACACCTCTTATAAGCTAAGGGTGCAGGCCTGATCTTCCAACATAACTTATGGCCCTTGAATTTATTTCATTTGTACTTTCTCTGTCATACTATAATGCTCTAACACTATATTCCACACTGGTATTTTTCTCTTTGCACTACCTGTTGCAGTTGGGTTTGTCTTGATTGTATTCATGTATAGACTAATTTAACTCCACAGCATGCTAAACAAAGTTTTTTAACTGTATCGGTAGATATGACAATATAGACGCTCTCCGACTTACATAAGGGTTATGTAGATGGTTTATGCATTCAACCTATAATGTAGCTACCTCAATACCACTAACCACGCCCAGTCATCTCAGTATAACTGTGATATCTTCCCCTTGCTCCTCCCTTGGTTCCAGTACGCCTGAAGACTAGATGCAGTCAGTACTGGGACGTGTTTGACATGTGCCTTTATTAAAGACTCAGTAAAGTTACAGTGTGTCAGACTGGACTCCTTTACAGGTTATACCCTGTGGACTCGAGTAATTGGGATGTTAAATATCAGAAATAAAACTGTTACTAGATTAGTTTAAGAAGGAACTGCAGATGCTGGAAAATCGAAGGTACACAAAAATGCTGGAGAAACCCAGCAGGTGCAGCAGCATCTATGGAGCGAAGGAAATAGGTGACGTTTCGGGCCGAAACCCTTCTTCAGACTGATAGGGGGTGGGGGGGGGGGAGAAGGAAAGAAAAAGGGAGGAGGAGGAGCCCGAGGGCGGGGGGATGGGAGGAGACAGCTTGAGGGTTAAGGAAGGGGAGGAGACAGCAAGGGCTAGCAAAATTGGGAGAATTCAATGTTCATGCCCGCCGGACGCAGACTACCCAGGCGGAATATGAGGTGTTGTTCCTCCAATTTCCGGTGTTGCTCACTCTGGCAATGGAGGAGACCCAGGACAGAGAGGTCGGATTGGGAATGGGAGGGGGAGTTGAAGTGCTGAGCCACCGGGAGTTCAGGTAGGTTCTTGCGGATTGAGCGGAGGTGTTCGGCGAAACGATCGCCCAACCTCCGCTTAGTCTCACCGATGTAAATCAGCTGGCATCTGGAGCAGCGGATGCAGTAGATGAGGTTGGAGGAGATACAGGTGAACCTTTGTCCACTAGATTAGTTTAGTTTAGTTTAGTTTAGTTTAGTTTAGTTTAGTTTAGTTTAGAGATACGGCGTGGAAACAGGCCCTTTGGCCTATCAAGTCCACGCTGACCAGTGATACTCGTACTCTAACACACTGGGGACAATTTACAATATTACCAAGCCAATAAAAGTCATAGTCATAGAATGATACAATGTGGAAACTGGCCCTTCGGCCCAACTTCCAACAGTTGCCAACATGTCCCAGCTACATGTCCCACCTGCCAGCATTTGGCCATATCCCTCCAAACCTGTCCTATCCATGTACCTGTCTAATTAACCAACAAATCTGTACGTCTTTGGAGTGTGGGAGTAAACTGGAGTTCCAGTGGAAAATCTACACGTCATGGGGAGAATGTACAAACTCCGTATAGATAGCACCCGTGGTCAGGATCGAACCTGGGCTTCTGGCGCTGTAACTCAGTAGGGCAGCAACTCTACTGCTTCATCATTGTGCTGCCCTACTGTGCACATGTAAATTTACTACTCAACTGGGGGCCCCGTGGGAAGCTCCGGTGTGGAGACCACTAACACTTGATTTGGAGCTCTTAATAGTTGATTTAGTTGCTCCTAATCAGAATCTGTAGCAATAAGGCTGTTGATAATTCTCCTCTTGTCAGGTCACTGCTTCAGAGCAACAGCCAAACGTGTAATTACATTATAAGCTTGAAATGATTAAAATCACTACCACATTGACAAGAAAGTAAAAATTAAAGGAGACATTTAGTGAACTCCAGTTAGCAGAAGACTGATTTTATCAGAGTAAAAGGCTAAATTGCCTAAAAATGAGATTGGACCATTTTCTGCGGAACTAAAAGTTCGTGTGTTCAGCACCAAAGCCAAATTGGCTCCCCATCAAAGGAACCAAGTCTGCAATAGCATCGGGGTGTTTTACACCCATGAAGATGAGCTAAAAACAGACCTGTGCTTTTCCCAATGGGATCATGCACCAGCGAAGTAGGATGGCTGTCAGAGAAAGACATGAGCCCGCAAGTGCACACTTTGTGAGGCTGCAGGGAATAGGTTGATGGTGGGCGTGATGGAGGGGCCAACCCCCAAATCTCCACTAATAGACATGGAACTCTTCAGCAGATATGCCTGAGGAAAGGTCCTATACGGCAGAAAGGCAGCAGAACTGCCAGGATTACCATCACAAATAACCTGAAGCTGGTTTTTTTCACACAGTGAAAAGTTGTTCCACAATGGAACAAGCTGCCAGAGGAAGTAGTTGAGGCAGGTACAATTACAGCATTTAAAATACCTTTAGACAGGAAAATAGATAGGAAAGGTTTAGATAGTTAGTTAGTTGGTTAGTTAGTTAGTCAGTTTTCTATTTAGTTAGTTAATTAGTTAGTTAGTTAGTTGGTTAGTTTAGTTAGTTTAGTTTAGTTTATTGTCATGTGTGCCGAAGCACAGTCAAAAGCTTTTGTTTCGTCCTAACCAACCAGTGGAAAGACAATACATGATTACAATCGAGCCATTTGCAGTGTACAGATACCGTTTAGTTCACGATGAAGCCAGTAAACTCTGATCAAAGATAGTCTGAGATAGTCACAAAAAGCTGGAGTCACTCAGTGGGACAGGCAGCATCTCTGGAGAGAAGGAGTGGGTGATGTTTCGGGTCAAGACCTTTCTTCAGACCGTCTGAGTGTCCCCAATGGGGTAGATAGTAGTTCAGGACTGCTCTCTGGTTGCAATAGGATTCTTCAATTGCCTGATAACAGCTGGGAAGAAACTGTCCCTGAATTTGTTGGTGTGCATTTTTACACCTCTATACCTTTTGCCTGATGGGAGAGGAGAGAAGAGGGAGTGGCCAGGGTGCGACTCAACCTTGATTACGCTGCTGGCCTTGCCGAGTCAGCGTGAGGTATAAATGGAGGCAATAGAAGGGAGGTGGGTTTGTGTGATGGTCTGGGCTGTGTTTATTTAAGAATAAGGGGTAGGCCATTTTGGACTAAGATGAGGAAAAACTTTTCACCCAGAGAATTGTGAATCTGTGGAACTCTCAGCCACAGAAGGCAGTGGAGGCCAATTCATTGGACATATTCAAGAGTGAGTTGGATTTAGCTCTTAGGGTTAATTGAATCTAGGGATATGGGGAGAAAGCAGGAACGGGGTACTGATTTTGGATGATCAACCATGATTATATTGAATGGTGTTGCTGGCTCGAAGGGCCGAATGGCCTACTCCTGCCCTATTTATGTTTCTATGTTTCTATCTATAAGATCACCTCTCATCCTCCTATGTTCCTTAGAGTTCTTAGCAAAATGTGCATTGTCAGGTAATGCAGAGATGTGGCAGGTCATCGCAGCAACTGTATTTCTGAATCACAAAACATAGACTGAGAACAATATAGTAACAGGCCCTTCAGCCCACAATTACTGTGCCGAACATGATGCCAAGTTGAACTAATCTCCTCTGCCTGCATGAGATTCTGATGAAGGGTCTCGACCCGAAACGTCGCCAAGTCCTTCTCTCCATAGATGCATGGATTTAAATACTAGCACTATAAACAAAGCCATTTAAATGCCTTCATTCAATTTCTTCTTCTTATCGAGCCCACACACAAGATTAGAAGTTGTTCAGCCAGAGCTGAACACACTTCTCGGCATCTGCACAATGGTGTCTGTCTTGCGCTTCTTGTGCTTCTTGTGCGTGGTGGTGGAAAGATTGGTTGAAACAGGGCCGCGACGTGAACGCTCTTTCCTTGGCCCCCCTTCATTCAATGATACTGTATGTTATCATTATTTCCTCTCATATGCCAAAGATAGGTGGGTTGATGTAAAGGTCCACTGTAACTTTACACTGAGGGGGAGGGAGGGAGGGGGGAGTTGATCAGTGTAAGGATAAAATCAAATGTAAAGAGGTGGCTGATAGTCAATGCAGAAACATTGGGATGAAGGGCATGTTTCTCTCTATGTCGAAAGAACTAGCTTGTGCAAATGTTAACCACTCTACAACTTTAGTGCACTTGTTGACTATAGATTCAATGGCCTTTGTTCAGTGTCTAAAGATTTGATTGAATTGTGCATGTAAGTAATATTAGTGTCAATCATTTCTCCATTTGCACTCATTTAGGGCCCCTTTGCAACCATTATAGCATCTTATTGAGCTCCATTAATGAACATAGCTCTAGCCTGTAGTTTAGCACAGGATGTATACACATTTAGTTTAGTTTTGTTTAGAGATACAGCGGGGAAACAGGCCCTTCAGCCCACCGAGTCCGCGCCGACCAGCAATCCCCGCACACATTATCTCACACACAGTTGGGACAATTTACAATTTCACCAAGCAATTAGCCTGTACGTCTTTGGAGTGTGGAACTGGAGTTCCTGGAGAAGACCCAGGCAGCACCCACAGCCAGGGTTGAACCTGGGTCTCTGGCGCTGTAAGGCAGCAACTCAACCGCTGTGCCACCGTGTCGCATGTTTGTACTCATCCCATTCTTGTACTGCCAGAATCTATTCTCAGCTAAAAGTCACCTTTCTGTTTAAGTCAAGTGCACCAAAGAAGATATTTCTGCAAAAAAAAAAAAACATGACTTTAAAAATATCATGAACACGCAGGAAAAAAAATCACCTAGAGATTTATTCATCTTTTCACATTTGTTGCATAAAAGGTAAGAGATCTTGGATCCGGCTACAATCATAATTGTATTCAACTCTCAGGGAATAAAATTTACATATTTTTCATTATACTTCATCCTACCAGCGTTATTTGAATTAAAAACAGACTATATCTCATTTTTCATTTTAACTCGACTTTCCAAATCTCCGATGTCAAAGTCCAATTTTCCATAAAACAAAGGGAACATTTAGAACATTGAACCATACGGCACAGGAACAGGCCCTTTGGCCCACAATATCTGTGCTGTACATGATGCCAAGTTAAGCCAATCTCCTCGGCATGACCTATAATCCTACATGGATCAATAATGAAACACAGGACACTGTTATTGTCTGACATAGATAGCGTAGACGGTCAGAACTGATTTCCCTGGATGGAACTATCAAAAACTGGAGCGTAGACAAAAATGCTGGAGAAACTCAGCGGGTGAGGCAGCATCTATGGAGCAAAGGAAATAGGCAACGTTTCGGGTCGAAACCATTCTTCAGACTACTGGATGGCATAGCTTTAAGGTGAGAGAGGTAAAGTTTATATAAGATGTGTCATAGAGCCATAGTGTGGAAACAGGCCCTTCGGCCCTCCTTGCCCACACCGGCCAACATGTCCCAGTTACACTGGCCCCACCTGCCTATGTTTGGTCCATATCCCTCCAAATCTGTCTGATCCATGCACCTGTCTAACTGTTTGTTAAACATTGGGATAGTCACAACCTCAATTCCTCCTCTGGCTGCTTGTTCCATATGTTTGGGCAGGTTTTTTCACACACAGAGTGATGGCTGTTCAGAACACGCTGCCAGAGGTGATGTTGGAGTCAGATATGATAGATGCATTTAAGAGACTTTTAGATAGACGCTAGACTAAGTGGGACCTGTTGGGTCCCATGGTCACACCGGAGGGCCGGTCCCCCAATGCAATATTCCACCTTTCCAACAATTCCAATATTGGTAGCAAGTGGGAGGGGGGGGCTTTCTGGAGCACGTGTATGGGTGTAGTGGGTTGAAGGGACTGGTTTCCAGAGGGCTAGTATTGAAATTGTGGGCCGAATGGATTCATGGGCTGGCAGCTCAGTCACTCAGGCCTGGTGGGCTGGCAGTTCGGTCACTCAGGCCTGGTGGGTTGGCAGCACAGTCACTCAGGCCTGGTGGGCTAGCAGCACAGTCACTCAGGCTTGGTGGGCTGGCAGCTCAGTCACACAGGCCTGGCGGACTGGCAGCTCAGTCACTCAGGCCTGGTGGGCTGGCAGCTCAGTCACTCAGGCCTGGTGGGCTGGCAGCTCAGTCACTCAGGCCTGGTGGGCTGGCAGTTCAGTCACACAGGCCTGGCGGACTGGCAGCTCAGTCACTCAGGTCTGGTGGGCTGGCAGCTCACTCACAGCTATTCCTTGAAATTCCACTCCAGCAGGGTGCCTGCCACCACATTCAATTGCTTAGCACTTCAGGCAGGGTGCAGGCCACCACATTCAATTGCACAGCACTCCAGGCGGAGTGCAGGCCACCAAATTGCCCAACAACTCATTGCATTGTTATTGCCACAGTTTAAGAATAAGGAGTAAGCCATTAGAACAGAGACGAGGTAACACTTTTTCTCACAGAGGGTGGTGAGTCTGTGGAATTCTTTGCCTCAGAGGGCAGTGGAGGCAGGTTCTCTGGATGCTTTCAAGAGAGAGCTAGATAGGGCTCTTGAAAATAGCAGAGTCAGGGGATATGGGGAGAAGGCAGGAACGGGGTACTGATTGGAGATGATCAGCCATGATTATATTGAATGGCGGTGCTGGCTCGAAGGGTCGAATGTCCTACTCCTGCACCTATTGTCTATTGTCAGGTCAAGTCAAGTCACATTTATTTATATAGCACATTTAAAATACAACTCTCGTTGGCCAAAGTGCTTTACATTTGTTATAAGAATAGCACAACAAAACAAACTACATACATATATACATGTAGCCCTCACTCAGAGGACGTCAGGAAAGGCTTGGGAGCATAGATAAGTCTTTAGTCTTGACTTAAAAGAGTCGATGGAGGGGGCAGTTCTGATGGGAAGGGGGATGCTGTTCCACAGTCTAGGGGCTGCAACCGCAAAGGCGCGGTCGCCCCTAAGCTTATGCCTAGACCGTGGGATATTCAGCAGCCCCAAGTCGGCCGATCTGAGGGGCCTGGAGGTGGAGTGGTGGGTGAGAAGACTTTTTATGTAGGTGGGGGCAAGCCCATTGAGGGCTTTGTAGACATGGGGGAGGATCTTGAAGTTTATACGGAACCGCACAGGGAGCCAGTGGAGAGAGGCCAGGATCGGGGTGATGTGGTCCCTTTTTCGGGTGCCCGTCAGGAGTCTCGCTGCGGCGTTTTGGACCAGTTGTAGGCGGGACAGGGAAGATTGGCTGATGCCAGTGTAAAGGGAGTTGCAGTAATCTAGGCGGGAGGAGATGAATGTGTGGATGATCTTTTCCAGGTCATCAAACTGGAGGAATTTATTTATTTTAGCTATCGTCCGAAGCTGAAAGAAGCTAGCTTTTACCACGGCATTGACTTGTTTTTCAAATTTCAGTGCTGAGTCAAATATCACGTCAAGGTTTTTGATGTGAGGTTTGAGTAGTGGGGTAAGGCTTCCAAGGCTGCCTGCTATCATTTTGATTGAGTCCGAGGGGCCGAGAAGGATGACCTCAGACTTACTCTCGTTTAGTTGGAGGAAGTTCTGGGCCATCCAACATTTTATATCCTCGAGGCAGTGGGTAAGGTTAAACAGATTTGATTGGTTTTTGGGCTTCAGGGGGAGATAGAGTTGGGTATCGTCTCTGTGTAGCAATTGAAGGAAATGCCGTGCCTTTCAATGACTTGGCCTAAGGGGAGCATATACAGGGAGAAGAGAATGGGGCCAAGGATGGAACTTGTGGAACCCCACAGCAGAGATTAGCTGGGGAGGAGAAAGAGTTGCCTATGTTAGTCGAGAAACTCCTACCTTTGAGGTAGGAGATGAACCAGCTCAGGGCAGTGCCATCAATACCAACCCCGTACCGGAGACGGTCAATTAGGATGGTGTGGTCGACAGTATTGTCTATTAAGGGCTAACAAATAATTTATTGCAAGTACATTGCAGACTCACAATTCAGTTGATTCGCAGCTTAGAATGGGAGTCATGTCCTTTCCGTCGTGATCTTGCAGAGTGACTGAATCACGTCCAGGCATCCGGGGTTTTATAGTCCTGCCACCCCCCCCCCCTTCCAGAAAGGGTGTTACCTTAATCGCGATGATTGACAAGCGAGAGGATCTTAAGGTTTTTTAAACTCATATTTTATTTTTTTTTAAATCGATGGGAAAAACCCTCAGGGCCTGCTCAGAGGAGGAGGACTGAGAGTAAGATGGCCAAAAATCATAGCGATATATGGTAGCGTTTTTTCTAAAATCAATATACAGCGCAGACAGGAAGTGGTCAAGATGACACTTTTAATTATATAGATATAGGCATACAGGAAATAGAGGGATATGGAGATACAGGTGTGAGAGGTTATGGGGAGAAGACTGGAAATTGGGTTAGGAGAGATACCTTAGCTGAGATTGAATGGCGGAGTACACTTGATAGGCCGGATGGCCTAATTCTACTCCCATTCCTTATGACCTTATATTAAATCATATGCAGGCAGATAAGAGTTGGGCTTGGCATCATGTTTGGCACCTTTTTCCCTTTATCATGTATCTGTACACTGTGGATGGCTCGATTGTAATCATGTTTTGTCTTTCTGTGGGTTGGTCAGCATGCAAGAAAAGCTTTCCATTGTACCTTGGTACAAGAGATGGTAAACTAAACTCAAACTCACATACATTGTGGGCCGAAGGGCTGTACTGTTCAAATCTGCACCATAAATATATCTAATCATCTGGCCTACACCACCCACTGCACAATCGGAATAGTTTCTCAGATAATAAAGCTACTGAGTCAACAATTTTTCATGAGATAGGTATATATAGTTATAAATAGCTGTAGATAGATAGTTATAGATAGCTATAAATAGTTAGACAGTACATGGATAGGACGTTTGGAGGGATATGGACCAAGCACAGGCAGGTGGGACATGCAGCTGGGACATGTTTGCCCGTGTGGGCAGGTTGAGCCGAAGGGCCTGTTTCCACACTGTATCACTCTATGACTCTATGAGATACATATCTAAAATTACTAGCGTAATGCTATATCATCTGCATTTATTGATCGCAGCTGCAGATTGAATTGAAACATTTGACTTCCAATACATTACCTTCCTTCCAGTGAATCCCTTGGAGAATTAATTTCAATGCTTACGTCAGGACAACTAAATAAAAATTGACCTTCAATTGCAATAAAAACAAAACACAATCAATCACTGAAAGGATTGTCAAATTGTGTTCAAATATTTACAATCTTACCATAAACTATTTAAATTGATTTCCGGTTTGTGGAATGTAAAATAGATCCTAAACTGTTTGGAAGCTGTGCGTGATTCATAGGGAAGTGCTATCTTGACCTAATCATACCATTAAAAATGCTGATATATCCTATGGAGACCTGAGAAATTTAAAGTTCAAGTTCAAGTTCAAGTGAGTTTATTGTCATGTGTCCCTGTATAGGACAATGGCATTCTTGCTTTGCTTAAGCACCCAGAAAATAGTAGGCATTTACTACAAAACAGATAAATGTGTCCATATACCATGATATAAATATATACACACATGAATAAATAAACTGGTAAAGTGCAAATAACAGAAAGTGGTTATTAATAATCAGAATTTTGTCCGAGCCAGGTTTAATAGCCTGATGGCTGTGGGGAAGTAGCTATTCCTGAACCTGGTTGTTGCAGTCTTCAGGCTCCTGTAACTTCTACCTGAAGATAGCAGGGAGATGAGTGTGTGGCCAGGATGGTGTGAGTCTTTGATAATACTGCCAGACTTTTTGAGGCAGCGACTGTGATAAATCCCCTCGATGGAAGGAAGGTCAGAGCCGATGATGGACTGGGCAGTGTTTACTACTTTTTGTAGTCTTTTCCTCTCCAGGGCGCTCAAATTGCCGAACCAAGCCACGATGCAACCGGTCAGTATGCTCTCGACTGTGCACCTGTAGAAGTTACAGAGAGTCTTCCTTGACAATCCGACTCTCCGTAATCTTCTCAGGAAGTAGAGGCGCTGATGAGCTTTTTTGATAATTGCATTAGTGTTCTCGGACCAGGAAAGATCTTCAGAGATGTGCACGCCCAGGAATTTGAAGTTCTTGACCCTTTCAACCATCGACCCGTTGATATAAATGGGGCTGTGGGTCCCCCTCCTACTTCTTCCAAAGTCCACAATCAGTTCCTTGGTTTTGCTAGTGTTGAGGGCCAGGTTATTGCGCTGGCACCATATGGACAGTTGCTCGATCTCTCTTCTGTATTCTGACTCATCCCCATCAGTGATACGCCCCACAATAGTGGTGTCGTCAGCGAACTTGATGATGGAGTTCGCACTGTGGTTCGCTACGCTGTCATGGGTATAGAGTGTGTACAGCAGGGGGCTGAGCACGCAGCCTTGAGGTGCTCCCATGCTGATTGTTATCGAGGCTGACACATTTCCACCAATACGAACAGACTGTGGTCTGTGGATGAGGAAGTCGAGGATCCAGTTGCAGAGGGATGCGCAGAGACCCAGTTCTGCGAGTTTGGTAACCAGTTTGGAGGGGATGATTGTGTTAAATGCCGAGCTGTAATCAATGAATAACAGCCTGACATATGAGTTTTTGTTGTCCAAGTGGCCCAGTGCGGAGTGGATGGCCAGCGAGATCGCATCCACCGTTGATCTGTTGTGGCGGTACGCGAACTGCAGTGGGTCCAGATTTTTGTCGAGGTAGGAGTTGATTTGCTCCATGATCAACCTCTCAAAGCACTTCATCACCACCGTCGTTAGTGCCACTGGTCGATAGTCATTGAGGCACGTCACCTTACTCTTCTTGGGCACCGGTATAATTGATGCCCTTTTAAAGCAGGTGGGGACCTCAGACCTCAGAAGTGAGAGGTTGAAAATGTCCGTAAAAACTCCCGCCAGTTGGTCCGCACAGGTTTTTAGAACACAACTGGGTATACCATTAGGACCAGGTGCTTTTCGGGGGTTCACCCCTCTGAAGGATTTCCTGACATCGGCCTCTGTGACTGAGACTGAAATGCCATCACAGCGAATGGGGGATCGGGAAGGCACATCAGTATTCTCCCTGTCAAAGCGTGCGTAAAACGCATTGAGCTCGTCAGGGAGTGATGTTACGCCGACATTCGAGCTGCCTCCTGGTTTTGCCTTGTAGGAGGTGATTGCATTCAGGCCCTGCCACAGCTGCCGAACATCTGTCTCGTCCTCCAGTTTGGAGCAGAAGTCCCTTTTGGCCTTTTTGATGGCCTTACCAAGGTCGTAACTGGTCTTCATGTAGGCCACTGTATCATTGGAGGTGAATGCCCTGTGTCTGGACTTCAGGAGAGTGCGGATCTCAAAGTTCATCCAAGGTTTCTGATTGGGAAACACTCGGAAGGTTTTTGTAGGGATGCAGTCCTCCACACATTTCTTTATGAAGTCTGTAACGACTGTGGCATATTCGTTCAAGTCCGTTGCCGAGTCCTGGAACATTTCCCAGTCTACAGACTCCAAACAGTCCTGGAGTTGTTCTTCTGCCACCCCCCTCCGACCAGCTCTGTACTGTCCTCACTTCTGGGGGTGCGCTCTTTAATTGCTGCCTGTAGGCAGGAAGAAGCAGCACCGCGATATGGTCGGACTTACCGAAGTGAGGGCGAGGGATAGAACGATAGGCATTATTAACGGTGGTGTAGCAGTGGTCGAGGGTGTTAGGTCCTCTGGTGCAGCAGGAGACATGTTGGTGGAAGTTGGGGAGTGATTTATTGAGGTTCGCCTTATTGATGTCCCCAGCAATGGTGGTAAATGCCTCGGGGTAAGACGTCTGGTGTTTGTTGACCACAGCGTGCAGCTCCTCCTGCCTGGGGTGGGATGTAGACCGCGGTCAGGATAACGGAGGTGAATTCTCTCGGGAGGTAGAAGGGACAGCACTTCACCGCCAGATGTTCCAGGTGTGGAGAGCAGGAGTTGGACAGGACTGCCACATCGGAACACCACGCAGAGTTGACCATGAGGCAGACGCCCCCTCCTCTCCCTTTCCCAGATGCCAGGGTACGGTCCATGCGGTGGATGGAGAACCCTTCAGGCTGGACCGCTGAGTCTGGGGAGCTGGGGGTGAGCCATGTCTCTGTGAAACAGAACACAGAGCATTCCCTCAGCTCCCTTTGATAAAGCAGTCTTGCCCTTAAGTCCTCCACTTTGTTTTCAAGGGACTGTACATTAGCCAGTAGGATAGTTGGGAGAGGGGGCCGAAGTCCCCTGCGCTTCATTCTGACCTGAGGTCCTGCCCGATGGCCACGTTTCCGGACACAGTGGAGGCTTCCCCTTTGTTTCCAGGTACTGTACTTGCTGTACCTGCTGTTTCTGCGGACTGCGCTGGAACGGGGATTCCCTCACAGTCCGCAGCTCCAGCTCCGTAACGAACAGGGGTTCCCTCAAAGTCGGCAGCTCCAGCTCCGTTGTTCCTGGAAGATCCAGCCCGTAGGCTCTGGGGGTCATCCCGGGGTTTCAAGGTACAGTACCTGGGATCCTCAGTCGGGTCGGGAGTTCCACAGCCAGCGTGGAAAAATTTAAAGTCCGGGGTTCCCGCAGCTGCGGGAGATCGCGAAATTGCGAGAGCCTTGAGGTGCTCCAGCAGCTAGTCCGAAACGGCACCGATTTCTGCCGTTTTTCTGATCCAGGTAAGTTGTTGGAAGTTGTAGTTGAGCCTTTTCTTTTCCGGAGCTCCGCAAAAGTCGCCGCAGGCAGGCGCCATCACTTTCAAGTGAGAGCTAGATAGGACTCTTAAAGATAGCGGAGTCAGGGGATATGGAGAGAAGGAAGGAACAGGGCACTGATTGGGGATGATCAGCCATGATCACATTAAATGGCGGTGCTGGCTCGAAGGGACGAATGGCCTACTCCTACACCTATTGTCTATTGTCTATTGTCTAACTGCTGGAGTACTGAAGAAAGGTCTCAACCCAAAATGTCACCCATTCCTTCTCCCCAGAGATGCTGCCTGTCCCACTGAGTTACTCCAGCATTTTGTGTCTATCTTCAACTGAATTATTCGGTATTGTTAAAAAGTTCCGATGTTAATATGTCAAGCAATTGTTTCCTGCCAATTAAAATGGCTAACCCGAGTAACTTCATTCAAATTACTTTGGTCACTTGCTCCTATTTAGACAGTGAGAATATTCAGTGTAAATAGTTCTGTGCTAAACATATTCAGCTTCTCTGAAATCTGACAACCAAGTATCTGGCCCTTAATTACTGCTCGGCAAGTGGACTTTTGTGCACACATTTAATTAAAGTGCAAGACTGTCATACTTAATTTATCAGGTATGTTTAAATCTGGCAGCCCATTCCTGGATGAGTTGTAACAGCACAGTGCTGCTAACACCTGAAGCATGCAAAATTATAATTAGCCTGCAATTTTCATCCTTAAGCCTTTTCTGAGCCAAGATCAAGAACAAGACAAGACCTCAAACCTGGATAATCTTTTCGGTTGCATGGCAGATGATCGCATGTCTAAAGGTATAGTTTAGTTTAGTTTAGTTTAGTTTAGTTTAGTTTAGTTTAGTTTAGTTTAGAGATACAGCGCAGAAATAAGCCCCTTTGACCCGCTGAGTCCGTGCCGACCAGCAATCCCCGTACACTTAGACTATCCAAACACTGGGGACAATTTACAATTAAACCAAGCCAATGCACCTACAAACCTTTAAGTCTTTGGAGTGTGGGAGGAAACAGGAGATCCTGGAGAAAACCCATGCAGGTCACAAGGAGAACGTACAAACTCCGTACAGACAGCCCCCGTAGTCAGGATCAAATCTGGATCTCTGACGCTGTGAGGCAACAACAATACCGCTGCCCCACCCTGCTGCCCCACCCTGCTGCCCCACCCAGCTGCCCCACCCAGCTGCCCCACCCTGCTGCCCCACCCTGCTGCCCCACCCTGCTGCCCCACCCTGCTGCCCCACCCTGCTGCCCCACCCTGCTGCCCCACCCTGCAGCCCCACCCTGCTGCCCCACCCTGCTGCCCCACCCTGCTGCCCCACCCTGCTGCCCCACCCTGCTGCCCCACCGCGCTGCCCCACCGCGCTGCCCCACCGTCCTGCCCCACCGTGCTGCCCCTGAGAAGGAAATCACGGTATAGAAACAAGACAATTGATCTTGGCACATGGAACTTCAGTAAATGTGTGCAGTAAATGAGCTAGATTATGGATTATGAATTCCATTGAACCACCAAGTAAATATTCTGAAATGGAAGATTCTGCCTCCAGCCATTTTAATTGGGTGATCATACTGTACCAGATATATGTACCTTGCTCCAGCTATAAACCATTGGCCCCTGAGTTCTACCTTCTGGACGGTTGCCTCCTTTCCTCCCAACATTGAAGGGCTGAATGGCCAAATTCTTCTATCACTTATGATCTTATGAACATTGCCAACTGTGCCAACTCAACCTCAAACTCAAATATTGATGCTTATGTTAAAATGTATTTTGTGTGTTCTGTTCCTTTTTATTGGTATGACTGTATGGTAAATCAAATTCATCGTATGTTGCTAAACATACTTGGCTAATAACATATGATTATGATTCGTGTTGTGTTAGAGACACAGTCACACAGCAGAGAATCTGGCTATTCAGCCCAACTTGTCCATGCCAACTAAGATGTCCGATCTACACGAGTTCATCTGCCTGAATCTGCCTGAGGTGAGCTTGAGATGGGGAGCTGGATTGGGGAAAAGGGTTTCATAGTGTTGGAACCAGATAGTTGATGATGCAGTTCAATAGTCCAATGGACCTTTATTTATCACATATGCAACTGCACAGTGAAATTCTATTTGCATATATTACACATGCTTATGCCACCATTTTTGCCGCCGTTATTCAAAGTCCAATTGGCCTACGTACTCGATTTATTGGAGCAGTTCATGTGAACCGACATCCCTCTCCTCTCCTCGCCAAGCCATCTCTGGAGACATCAGACGCATGAAGCAAGGGCCTGTAGGAGGGGGGGACCGGGGTAATCCATCCAGGATCTTCAAGTTGGCTTCACGAGGCGCCCCAGGGACACAAAGATGGCCGGGCGAGGAGAGGAGAGGAGAGGGACGCCGGTTCCAGTACATCGAGCGCGCGGGCCGACCGAACTTTGAACTTTCAATAATGGTGCCAAAAATGACGCTGCCCGCATGTGTAATATATGCAAAATGAATTTCACTGTGCTGTTGCATATATCACCAATAAAGCACCATTGAATCATTGAACTGTGAGATCAACTGTCTAGTTCCTACACTATGAATTCCTTTTCCCCAATTCTTCATCCCCTCCAGTTTCATTCTGCTTTAAAGCTCACGTCAATGTTCAAACCTCTAGTCTCCTCTCTGAGAGAACTTGCATCCCCTTTTGTTCCTCGGGCTTATGAAGGGAATGTGACTGTATGGATCTTGTGTCTTACATCTAGGAAACAGGATTTGATTCGTAAGCATTTGACTCAGAGACAAGCAGCACGGTGGTGCAGCAGTAGTGTTGCTGCCTTACAGCACCAGAGACCCGGGTTCGTTCCTGACCACAAGTACTGTCTGTACGGAGTCTGTACATTCTCCCTGTGACCTGCGTGGGTTTTCTCCAGTTTCTTCCCACACTCCAAAGATGTAGAGGTTTGTAGTTTAATTGCCTTGATAAAATTGTACATTGTCCATGGTGTGTAGGATAGTGTTAATGTGCGGTGATCGTGGACTCAAGTGCCAGTTTCCGTGCTATATCACTAAACTAAATTAAATTATACGAAAGTAAACTTGGATTTCATCTGAGATCAAGAGGGAAGGTGACATTGAGGCAGATGATCAACTAGGGTCTTATTGTCTACAAGAGGTTGCATAGCTGAATACTATTGTTAATGTGTTAAAGGCGCTCTAAAAAGGATTGTAATTATTATAATGTATGATTTCTGGAGTGAGATAAAGAAAAATATCTTACATGGTACAATATGGCAATGTAAGATATGATAGTCATATAGAGTTGTATAGCACAGAATAGGCCCTTCCGCCCACCATGTCCAGAATGACTGCTTTTCTCATCTAATTATAGACCAAAATGCTGGAGAAAAACAGCGGGTGAGGCAGCATCTATGGAGCGAAGGAATAGGCGATGTTTTGGGTCTAGACCCTTCTTCACACTGAAGACCCGAAACATCTTCGACCCTTCTTCGACTCAAAACGTCGCCTATTCCTTCGCTCCATAGATGCTGCCTCAACGGCTGAGTTTCTCCAGCATTTTTGTCTACCTTCAATTTTTCCAGTATCTGCAGTTCTTTCTTAAGCTTTTCTCACCTATGTTAATCCCATTGGCCTGGATTACATTTATTTTCTTTAATGCTTTATCTGAGCAAGTACCTGACTAAATGTCCCTTAAATGTATTAATTGTATGTGATTCCTCTATCTTCTAGTGTGGCACAGTGATGCAGCATTAGAGTTGCTGCCTGATAGTGCCAGAGACCTGGGTTCAATCCTGTCAGTACGAAGTTTGTATGTTCTCCCTGCGACCCCATGGGTTTTCTCCAGGTGCCCTGGTTTCCTCCCACATTCCAAAGACATACAGATTGTAGGTTTATTGGTTTCAGTAAATGGGCCCTGTAGTGTGTAGGATAGAACTAGTGTACAGGGGATGTTGGTTGGCATGGACTTGGTGGGCTGAATAGCCTGTTCCCACACTGTACCTCTAAACTGAACTAAACAGTGCATCCTAGATATCAACCATTGTTGTGTAAAAAACAGTTTCCTCTCCAATCCCCTTGGATGAGAACACACATGGCATGATTAGCGAGTTTGCTGATGACACAAAAGTGGGTGGTATTTTAGACAGTGAAGACGGTTGTCAAAAATTGCAACAAGATCTTGGTTGGGCAGGTGGACTGAGGAATGGTTGATGGAAATTAATGTAGAGAAATGCGAGTTGTTGCATTTAGGGAAGTCCAACATGGGCAGGACCTACACAGTGAATGGTAGGACTCTGGAGAGTGTTGAGAGCAGAGGGATCATGGAGTGCAGGTACATAGTGCATTGAAATTGGCACCACAGGAAGATAGGGTGGTCAAAAAGGGTTTTGGCACAATGGCCTTCATCAGTCAGAGAATTCAGTTCTGAGGAATGATTGATGGAATTTAATCCAGAGAAATGTGAGGTGATGAGAGTTGGGAGGTTATGTTGCAGTTATATAAGACGTTGGTGAGACCACATCTAGAGTATGTCTTCAGTTTTGGGTACCATGTACAGGAAATATGTTGTCAAGCTGGAAAGGGTGCAGAGAATTTTTACAAGGATGTTGCCAGGACTTGAGGGGATAGAGGTGCACAACATCATGAGCAGAATAGAGCGGGTAAACGCACAGAGTCTTTTGTCCAGCGTAGGGGAATCAAGAAACACAGGATATAGTAGCAATGTCACAAAATTTTGAGATTTTAAAAACCAAGTCTGCCATTTATCTCATCAGATAAAGCACAAAAATAAGTTTAATTTGACACCTAATTCACTTTCATATCTTCAGTATTAAAAAAGTTATGGCCATTTTCATACTCGGAAATTAGCATCTTGTTCCCTATTGATTTTCCATTGACTTAACACAAAAGCTGTGATCGAGGACAGTGAAATGGCCATAACTTTCTTAACAATTAAGAGAACTGAAAGAAATTTTCAGTTATTATAGGTTGAAGCATTCTGAAACAAATGTGAAACAATCTTACTTGGATGACCTGAAATTAAAGCATATAATTAGTTAGTTACCCAATTGTAGCTAATTCCAAACTTCAATTACTAGATCTAAACATCTATCCATTTCTTAAGAAAAGATTAACATTTTTAAATAGCCTAAGTGTCCAAATAACATTCACAAAGAATTCACAATAAAACATGATTTTTAAATCTCATTGACATTAATTTATAAGCCAAATGGAAGGAATTTAGTGTTCAATTGCTGTAAATTAATGGCCATTTAAATCAGCTTTCGAGTGGTATCCTGTGGAACTATGTGGAACGCACTGGTTTAGAACGTTCACATTGCGGTAGATTTGTACCCCATATGCCCAGAAAAATACTGCGGGATTTAATGGGGCCCCAAATTAGCTACTCGCAACTTAAAATTTTGTATAAAGGGAACTTAAGAAGGCCTTTTTAATGTAAAAATAAACAACCTACCTTCCGTTGTCCCCTGTATGAGATCCATCCCGTTGTCGGCGGTCGCGGGTTTAGAGGATAATTTTTAACCTACTATAACAATTAAATTAACCATTTAAATTTAAAAATAGCTCCAGCGAACGAACCTCACAGCGATTTTTCGTCAGCAACTAAGTAGGCTGAACAACCTCGATTTGAATAGCCTAAGGAAAATCGCGTTTTAAACCCGCCCCCCTCTCAACGGCGCCAAAATCACACACACGGGCTGCGACAGATCTGCAGCCCCGCTCAAGGTAGGTTTTGCAACATACCTAGATATAGGTGTAAGGTGGGAGGGGAATGATTTAACAGGCACCTGAGGGCTAACTTTTTATGAAACGAGGTGCCAGAGGAGGTAGTTGAAGCAGGTACTATTGCAACATTTAAGAAGCGTTTAGACAGGTGCATGGATAGGATAGGTTTAGAGGGATATGAGCCAAGCGCAGGCAGGTGGGACTAGTGTAGATGGGCCGAAGGGTTACATGTTTGTAGGTTAATTGGCTTCAGTAAAAATTGTAAATTGTCCCTTTTGTGTAGTGTATGGGTGTTCACTGGTCAGCGCGGTCTCAGCGGGCTGAACGGCCAGTTTCTGCACTGTATCTCCAAAGTCTAAAGTCTATAGAGAGAGGTGGTGGAGTCCATCCAGGAAACTGCAGGCAGAACACAATCAGTAGAGGCAAAGATAAGGGCCAACAAGGCTTCAAAAAGCTAAGGAAACTACATTACCCAAATACACTTTAAAGTGGTCAAGGCAGTAAAGAAAAGTACATTCCCCAAATGCTACCTGAGATATCTCTGAGACAGGGCAAATTAACATGTGTACTATAACAAGTCAGGCCATTGCTTGAGTACAGTGTTTGTGCTCACACTGGAGAGGTGCAAATAAGATTTTACTTCGGAGTCACGTGAGTGACTATGTGAAGAACCCCGCCAGGACGCATGCGTGCCATATCGCTTTCACGCTTGCGAAACGACAGGTGGGGTGGAGCGTTCCCCCGCAGCGGTAAGTTTGAAACCGCGACCTGCAGGTAAATGATTTACTCTGCGGTAGTGTTTGTCCCCGCGCTGTTAGTGTCCACAAGTGCTGCGAGTGAAGCTGGCTGGGGAGGACCGCGAAGTTGCGGGAGCCAGCAGCAGCTGAAGGCACAAGCCCCGTAAGTGGGATCAGCTGTGCCGACTTTTGGTCCCGCACCGGCCAGAACACCACGGCCGGGCGGGAGACTATTTAGAATGGGGTCGTCGACTTTGACAAATCGAAACGGCAGGAGGCGGGGTGGAACGACGTACCCCCCTAGCGACAGTTTAAACCTGGACCTGCAGGTATGTGAAACTGCGGTCTTTATTCTCCCCATACTGTTTCACAGGTGGGGAAACATGGAGAGCTGTGCAAACAACGGCAGGCGGCACAGGAATCACCCGTAAGGGAACAGCTGTGCCCGACTTCGCTTCCGCACCGGCCAGATTAAACACCATGGCCGGGCGGGAGGCTATACAGAACGGAGCCATTGGCTTTGACAAGTCAAAACGGCAGGAGGAGGGGTGGAATACGTTCCCCCTTAACGGCAAGTTTTAAGCCTGGACCTGCAGGTAAGTGATACTGCGGTCTTTATTGTTCCCATACTGTTCTACAGGTGGGGGAAACATGCACAAGACAAAGAAGTCGACCAGAGCTGCGACAAAGCTGGCGGGGGAAGACCGCGGAGTTGCGTACGCCAGCAGCGGCCGGCGGCACAGGAATCACCCGTAAGGGAACAGCTGTGCCCGACTTCGCCCCCACACCGGCCAGATTAAACACTGCGTCTGGGCGGGAAGGCAAGAAGAAAACCAAAAGAGTCGTTGACTGATGTCCGACTTTGGGCGGCCAGCGACCGTGAGTGCTGGAGCCCGTTGGAGCGGCTTATGGAGCCGAGCTCCAACATGGAAAAGAAAGTTGGAGCGACTTATGGAGCCGAGCTCCAACATGACAGGCTCCGGGAGATGGAGTCTAGTCACTGTGGGCACTATGTAAAACCCACAGCAGCACCTCTTGTAGGGCTGCACAGTGCATCTCCCTCGTCAGAGGGGAGTACTGGGGGGTCAATTCTGGGCTGACCCTGAAAAGGGGTTTTGACGAACAAAACTACAAGTGTGCAGGGGGTGGAGGAAGGCAAAATCTACTGGTCATGGTGTCATAGAAACATAGAAACATAGAAAGTAGGTGCGAGAGTAGACCACCAGGTCCGTCGAGCCCGCACCGCCATTCGCTCATGGCTGAACACTAAACAGACACACTTACCCACAAACAGTAGACACAAGACACAGAACACAAGACACTACCCTCCCCTTTATACCGCTATCACCCCTCTCCACCCCAAGAACCGCGTGATCTCCTGGGGGAGGCAAAAAAACGGATAAAAACCCAGGTCCAATTCGGGAAAAAAATCCGGGAAATTCCTCTCCGACCCCAATCCAGGCGATCGACACTTGTCCAGGAGATCACTCAGGTCTTACTATACTAACCATACCTAGGTCCATATCCCTGCCCTCTCCCCGTAGCCCCTTATCCCCTTGGCAGCTAAAAAACCATCTATTTTAGATTTAAATATATTTAACGTTTCTGCTTCCACTGCTCCCTGGGGCAGTGAATTCCATAAATTAACCACCCTCTGGGTGAAGAAGTTCTTCCTCATCTCAGTTTTAAAAGAGCCCCCCCTTATTCTGCGACTATGTCCCCTAGTTCTAGTTTCCCCGATCATTGGGAACATCCTCGGTGCATCCACCCGATCAAGGCCCCTCACGATCTTATATGTTTCAATGAGATCGCCTCTCATTCTTCTAAACTCCAAAGAGTAGAGTTCCAGCCTACTTAACCTTTCCTCATATGTCAATCCCCTCATTGCCGGAATTAATCTTGTAAACCTTCGCTGCACTGCCTCCAGGGCTAGTACATCCTTTCTTAAGTATGGACCCCAGAACTGTACACAGTATTCCAAATGTGGTCTCACTAATACCGTGTACAGCTGCAGCAAGACCTCCGTGTTTTTATACTCAATCCCCCTAGCAATAAAGGCCAAAACTCCATTGGCCTTCCTGATTGCTTGCTGCACCTGCATACTAACTTTTAGTGATTCATGTACTAATACCCCTAGATCCCTTTGCGTTGCATTACAACGCAGCTCCTCCTCATTTAGAAAATAACTTGCCCTATCATTTTTTTTCCCAAAGTGAATGACTTCACATTTATTAGTATTAAATTTCATCTGCCAAGTTGTTGCCCACTCACCTAGCTTATCTATATCCTTTTGCAGACTCTTCCTATCCTCCTCATCCCCTACTTTTCCTCCCATTTTTGTATCGTCCGCAAATTTTGATATATTACACTTGGTTCCCTCCTCCAAATCATTTATATAAATTGTGAACAACTGGGGTCCCAGCACCGACCCTTGCGGAACCCCGCTAGTTACCGGTTGCCATCCCGAGTATGAACCATTTATCCCCACTCTCTGCTTCCTATTTGTTAGCCAATCCTCTACCCATGCTAATATATTACCCCCAATCCCATAATTTTTTATTTTTAGCAATAGTCTCTTATGTGGCACCTTGTCAAAAGCCTTTTGGAAGTCCAAGTATACCACATCCACCGGTTCCCCTTTATCCACCCGGGTTGTTACTTCCTCAAAGAATTCGAGCAGATTCGTTAAACAGGACTTCCCCTTCACAAAACCATGCTGGTTCTGTCCGATGAAGTCATGTTTATCCAAGTGCCCCGTTAGTGTTTCTTTAATAATTGTCTCTAATAGCTGTCTATAAAGTGTCGTTCAACATAGACAATAGAACAGTACAGAGCAGGAACCGGCCCTTTGGCCCACAATGTCCATGCTAAACATGCTACAGGGTTAAACTAATCTCCTCTGCCTCTAGTATGGTCCCCCCATCCCCACCCACCAACCACCCCTTCAGTAGTCCAGAATTACTTAAGAGTGCTGGTGCATTCTTCCATGCAGTTCATTGGTGTCATTATATGAATGCATGGCAACGTGTTCTGGAGGCAGGAAATCATAGGGAGACTTTTGTTCCACAACATCTTTCCCGTAATACCTTTTTTGAATTTTGAACCCTGGATTTCTGGCCGACGTCCCCCTGGTTTTTTTTTCAGGCTGGGATCTTTCGATCCGAGCTAATTTTCTCCTCTTTCTGCAAACGCCAGGAGATGAAGCTGCACTCAGAGAGTGGTAGCGGTGTGGAATGAGCTTCCAGTGGAAGTGGTGGAGGCAGGTTCGTTGGTATAATTTAAAAATAAATTGGATAGGCATATGGATGAGAAGGGAATGGAGGGTTATAGTATGAGTGCAGGCAGGTGAGACTAAGGGACAAAAGTTGTTCGGCACGGACTTGTAGGGCCGAGATGGCCTGTTTCCGTGCTGTAATTGTTACATGGTTATATGGGTAACATTTAACCAACATTTAACCACTGGTAATGTTATACAATTTGGAAACCGGCCCTTTGGCCCAACTAGCCCATGCCGCCCAAGATGTGCCGGACGATCAATACTAGTTCCACCTTCCCATATCCCTCTAAACCTTTCCTATCCACTTACTTGTCTGAATGTCTTTTAGATGTTGTTATACTACCTTACTGTTCTAAATGTTATTGTAATGTTGTTATAGTATAATAAATGTTGAACTATGGGAGCACAGCAGGGTGCCTGGAAATAAAGATATTAGGGATGGCACAGTGGCGCAGTGGCAGAGTTGCTGCCCTACTGCGCCAGAGACCCAGGTTCGATCCTAACTATGGTGTAATCTGTACTGAGTTTCTATGTTCTCATGACTGCGTGGATTTGCTCCGGGTGATCCATTTCCTCCCACACTCCAAAGGCAGGTTAGTTTGTAGGTTAATTGGCTTCGGTAAAAATTGTAAATTGTCCCTAATGTGTAGGATAGTGTTAGTGAATGGGGATCGCTGGTCGACATGGACTCGGTGATCAGAAGAGTTTGTTTACGAGCTGTATCTTTAAACTAAACTAATGCAGCCTCATAGCAATATTATTAGATTATCACTATTATGATGTACCTGAATTTAACCTGTCAGATCGTGGACATAATTCCTGCCTTCAAATTCCTCAGGTACAATGGCAATGTGTTTTGTGTGATGGTACATGCCAGTATGGTGACAGAACCTCTATCAATTAGATTTATGTACAACAGCCAATAGAAATGTGTGAACTGTTATGATCAAAGGTGCCAAAGGTTATGGGGAAAAGGCAGGAGAATGGCGGTGGAGAGGGAAGAGTAGGTCAGCCATGATTGAATGGCGGAGCAGACTCGATGGGCCGAATGGCCTAATTCTGCTCCTATGTATTGTATCTGTAGGAAGGAACTGCAGATGCTGGTTTACACTGAAGATAGACAAAAAATGCTGGAGGAACTCAGCAGGACTGACAGCATTTCTGGAGAGAAGGAATGGGTGTTGTTTCAGGTCGAGTCCCTTCTTCAGTCTGAAGAAGGGTCTCGACCTGAAATGTCACCCATTCCTTCTCTCCAAAGATGCTCATGTCCCAATGCGTTCCTCCAGTTTTATGTCTATCTCCCATGTATTGTGGGCTTCGATGCATACTGACACCTTGTTGTCTACAAAATAAAACATTGCAGAGTGGTGTTAAAGTTTAAAATATGGTGACAGCTTATGTTTCTACTAATGAGCCAGTACGAAGACTCTTCTCCGATCCTTGTGCATGGAATATTTTGATTGGATATGCCGCCCTGTTTTAATCAGCATTTAGCTCCCAACATTCAATCTGACTGCTTGACTAAGATTGACAACACACATCAGGCAATTTCAAGGCCAATTTATTTACAGATTATTAAATTTTATAGATTTCATTTTATTATCTTGATCCCTTGGCAGCTATTAATCTCTCTGTAGGACTATCAATAAATAACGCTGGAGTGGATGCAGCCCATAGTCCTTTTGCATAGTTATTCCTCAAAAAGGTATATCGCAATGTTTGTCTAGTCACACCTTGCAAACATGACAGGTAGAGTTATTGATTATATTGCACAATAGCTTCACAGCAGATCGTTGCTTTAACAAAAGCCTATTAAAAGCACGCTCATTTTGGTTTCATTGGGAACCCCCCCCCCCCCCCCCCCACAAGAAATAACCATTCCTTAGTATTGATCTGTTTTTAATGAACTTGGTGACTGAGCTTCTACAATTCTCTGGGGTAGAGAACCGAGGTCTCTGGCGCTGTAAGGCAGCAACACTACTGAACACTACTCTCATCACCCACTGAATGAAGAATTTCTCCACATCTCCATGTTGAACGGACCATCCATTATTTGAAGATGGTGACCCCTGGTTCTGTACTTCTCACCCAAGAGAAACGTCCTTCCGCCATCCAGTCCGTCAATTCTGTGACGCCAATGTACTCTCCTCTCATTCTTCCAAACTCCAGAGATTGCAATCCCATTCTACAAACTCACTCCTCATAATGCAAAACCACCCTCATTTTCCACACTGCCCAACATGTCGCACCTACACTAGTCACACCTGCCTGCGTTTGGCCCATATCCCTCTAAACTTGTCCTATCCATGTACCTGTCTAAATGTTTCTTAAATGTTGCAATGGTACCTGCCTCAACTACCTCCTCTGGCAACTCATTCAATACACCCACCATCCTCTGTGTGAAAAGGTTACTTACCCTTCAGGTTCATATTAAATCATCATCCCCCCTCACCTTAAACCTATCTTCTCTGGTTCTTGATTCCCCTGCTCTGGGCAAGAGACGCTGTGCCTCTATCCAATCTACTCCACTCATGACCTTGTTCACATCTATAAGATTACTCTTCATTTTCCTGCGCTCCAAGGAACAGAGTCCTAGCCTGCTCAACCTCTCCCTATAGATCCGACCCTTGAGCCCTGGCAACATCCTCCTAAATCTGTACCCTTTCCAGCTTAATAATAATACATTTTATTTATGGGCGCCTTTCAAGAGTCTCAAGGACACCTTACAAAAATTTAGCAGGTAGAGGACAAACATGTAAGGGGAATGAAATAAATAGTAGAGACATGACTAGTACACAAAGTAAAGACAGAATTCAATACAAAACACAGTATGAGGCAATTAATGCCCAGATGAAAAGGGAGGGGGACGTGGGCCTAAGGATAGGCAGAGGTGAAGAGATGGGTCTTGAGGAGGGACTGGAAGATGGTGAGGGACACGGAATTGCGGATCAGTTGGGGGAGGGAGTTCCAGAGCCTGGGAGCTGCCCTGGAGAAGGCTCTGTCCCCAAAACTGCGGAGGTTGGACTTGTGGATGGAGAGGAGACCGGCTGATGTGGATCTGAGGGACCGTGAGGGTTGGTAGGGGGAGAAGAGGTCAGTGAGATATGGGGGGGCCAGATGGTGGAGGGCTTTGTAGGTGAGGATCAGGATTTTGTAGTTGATCCAGTGGGAGATGGGAAGCCAGTGAAGTTGTTTGAGGACTGGAGTGATGTGATGCCAGGATTTGGTGTGGGTGATGAGTCGGGCGGCTGCGTTCTGGACCAGTTGGAGTCAGTTGATGTAGGTGGAGCTGATGCCAAGGAGAAGTGAGTTGCAGTAGTCCAGTCGGGAGGAGATGAAGGCATGGATGAGTCTTTCAGCAGCGGGAGGTGTGAGAGAGGGTCTGAGTTTGGCGATGTTGCGGAGATGAAAGAAGGAGGTTTTAATGACATGGCGGATGTGAGGCTCAAGGGAAAGGGTGGAATCAAAGATCACGCCAAGGTTGCGGGCCTGGGGAGATGGGGAGACAGTGGTGCCGTCGATGGTGAGAGTGGGGTTATTGATTTTGCGGAGTGTGGCTTTGGAGCCTATGAGGAGGAATTCTGTCTTATCGCTGTTGAGTTTGAGGAAATTATGTTGCATCCAGGTTTTTATAGCTGACAAACAGGAGTTGATATGGGAGAGGGGGGGGGTTGTGGGGGGATTTGGTGCCGAGGTAGATCTGGGTGTCGTCAGCATAACAGTGGAAGTCCAGGTTGAAGTGGCGGAGTATCTAACCAAGGGGGAGGATGTAGATGATGAAGAGGAGGGGGCCGAGTACGGAGCCTTGGGGAACGCCTTGAGTGACTGTGGCTGTAGCAGAGGTGTGGTTGTGGAGAGAGATGAAGTGGGATCTGTTGGAAAGGTAGGAACGGAGCCAGCTGAATGCAGAGCCTTCAATGCCGAGGTCTTTGAATCTGGTGAGCAGGATGTTATGGTTCACTGTATCGAAGGCTGCGCTCAGGTCGAGGAGGATGAGGATGTTGAGGGAACCAGTGTCAGCAGAGGTGAGGTGGTCGTTGAGGACTCTGAGGAGAGCAGTTTTTGTGCTATGGAGGGGGCGAAAGCCAGATTGGAAGGGTTCAAGTAGGTTATACGCAAGGAGGTGGGAATGAAGGTTGACAACATCTTTCCTATAACATTGTGCCCAAAATTGAACACAATACTCTAAATGTGGCCTCACCAACATCTTATACACATATCATCAGCTCATCCATTACCAAAGGGCTCTGAGGACCAATTTGAGACTAGTCTGGGCTCTCAGCCACTGGGTACCAGGAGCCCATCTAAACCTCAAAATAAGCTGGTAAAGCTTGACTCCCCATGATATGGGTGCACCAAGATCTATTCTGTGTGAAGAACATGTCAATTGCCACATTTTCCCACAAAGTTGGATTACAGCAAAATTGATTTGAATTGAATTGAATTGAGCAAAACAGCAAAATACAACAATTAAGCGACACACAGTAATGTTGCTGCCTTACAGCGCCAGAGACCTCGGTTAGATCCTGATTACGGATGCTTGTCTGTACAGAGTTAGTACGTTCTCCCTGTGACCTGCGTGGGCTTTCTCCGGGATCTCCTGTATCCTCACACACTGCGAAGACGTAGGTTTCTAGGTTAATTGACTTGGGTAAAGATTGTAAATTGTCCTTACGATACGATAGAACTTCATTTCTCGCAGGAGGAAAATTAATTTGCCAACAGTCATAAAAAACGCAAAATACATGAAACATGAATTTAAAGTGACGAGTGGAAAGGCTTTCGGGATGTGCAAAGATTGAGGATGTGGTGGTGGGGGGTCAGCCTCAGTCAACCCCATGAAAGTTGGCAGGTACAGCAGGCAGTGAAGAAAGCTAATGGAATGTTGGCCTTCATAACAAGAGGATTTCAGTAGAGGAGTAAAGAGGTTCTTCTGCAGTAATATAGGGCTCTGGTGAGATCACATCTGGAGTATTGTGCACAATTTTGGTCTCCTAATTTGAGGAAGGACATCCTTGTGATTGAAGCAGTGCAGCCTAGATTCACGAGATTGATCCCTGGGATGGCGGGACTGTCATATGAGGAAAGATTGAAAAGACTAGGCTTGTATTCACTGGCGTTTAGAAGGATGAGGGGGTATCTTATAGAAACATATACAATTATAAAAAGACCGGACAAGCTAGATGCAGGAAAAGTGTTCCCAATGTTGGGCGAGTCCAGAACCAGGGGCCACAGTCTTAGAATAAAGGGGAGGTCATTTAAGACTGAGGTGAGAAAATACTTTTTCACCCAGAGAGTTGTGAATTTATGGAATTCCCTGCCACAGAGGGATGTGGAGGCCAAATCACTGGATGGATTTAAGAAAGAGTTAGATAGAGCTCTAGGGGCTAGTGGAGTCAAGGGATATGGGGAGAAGGCAGGCACGGGTTATTGATAGGGGATGATCAGCCATGATCACAATGAATGGCGGTGCTGGCTCGAAGGGCCGAATGGCCTCCTCCTGCACCTATTTTCTATGTTTCTATGACAGAAGGTGGAGGTGGTGTAAAGTTTGATAGCCACAGGGAAGAAGTATCTCCTGTGGCGTTCTGTCCTGCATCTTGGTGGAACCTGTCAGTTGCTGAAGGTACTCCTCAGGTTGACCAATGTGTCATGGAGGGGGTGAGCTGTATTGTCCAAGATGCTCCGCAATTTGAGGAGCATTCTCCCCTCCAAGACCACGTCCCATGAATCCAACTCTGACCCCAGGACGGAGCCAGCCTTCCTAGTGCGTAGGATAGTGCTAGTGTACGGGGATCGCTGGTTAGCGTGGAGTGGTTGGACCGAAGCGCCTGTTTCTGCACTGTATTCCTAAACTATACTAAACTAAACTGAACTAAAAAAGTGACGGAAATATCAGTGAATGATGAATTGGGCAGCGAAGACCGTTTAACAGCACGGAACCGCTCAATTCTGCACACCCACCTTTGAGGAAAATATCTAATAGTTATTTCATTAAAAACAATTAATTTTGATGCAGTCCTCCACATGATGCATGGTTCCGCTCCAAGTTATTAGAGTGGTGATAAGAATGGATTAGCTGAAGCCAATGAAACCCAATCATTAAACACAAATGACAAGGAAACACCGTATTGATTCAATCAGTCCATCATGCCTGGAGGTCAAGGACGTAGGCCGATGATTTTGAAAGGTGTGAAGCATGAAAGAATTATCAGATAAAGTGTGAAAACTCTGCGTCGAACAAACATTTGCCACAGTAATTTTTCTTTTTGAAGAAATGATCCCCAGGGAATATTTGCTCATTTCAGCATCTGTACGGGAATCATGAAGCTCTTTATTGTTGCAATTTACAGGGTTCCCAAGTCGGATCCCGTGAAGGTTGGTAATATAGTCTACAGTAGTGTCCTCCATCACAACAATTAACAGCTCCTCGATTAACTCCAGTCCATTTATCATCTCCCATCTTATTCACAAGGCCAGTCCATGTTTCCAGTTGCCTTTTATGTTTATAGAGTGCAACAAAGATCTTTCTCTTCAATTGTTAGTGTCCTTAAAAAAAGAGGCATTTCTGGAGTTATCGGAAAAGAGTAGGGTACCTCAGTAAGTTGAGGGCTCCAGTAAATGGGGAATTGGGAGAGGGTGCTAGGAAATGGGGATTTAGGAGAGAACACCAGAAAATCATCTTGACTGAACATCAGGAGAGTTCTGTCTTAGTTTAAAGATACAGCGCAGAAACAGCCCACCGAGTCCATACCGACCAGCGATCCCCACAGACATACTCCCACTAGGGAAAATTTACAATAATACCAAGCCAATTAACCTGCAAACCTGTCGTCTTTGGAGTGTGGGAGGAAACCAGAGGTTCTGGAGAAAACCCACGCAGGTCATGGGGAGAACATACAAACTATGTACAGACAAGCACCAGTGGTCAGGATCAAACCCGGTTGACTGGCGCTGTAAGGCAGCAGCTCTACCGCTGTGCCAGAGTGCCACCTGGATTGGATCATCAGAATTCTTTGCTGGGTTACCATGACAAACAGAGGTGAAACAGTACGGAGGGAGTACAGATTGCTACACGCTAGGTTTGAGAATTTGTAGCAAATTATGAATTAAAACATACGTTAGATTATAATGGTAGACAAAAATGCTGGAGACACTCAGCGGGTGAGGCAGCATCTATGGAGCAAAGGAAATAGGCAACGTTTCGGGTCGAGACCCTTCTTCTTAATGATCAGGGGATCACAAGCAAAAAATTGTAAATCCTTATGGTTATATATATTTACAATGTGTTGACATAGTTAGATTTATAATGGAATGGAGAACATTGAACAGAGAACATTGACAGAGGATCAGGCCCTTCAGCCCATGATGCCTGTTCTGATCATGGTGCTAATTTAAACAAATCTCATCCACTTGCTTTGGGTCCACATTCCTTCATCCACTACTTGTTCCTATGCTGTCTTAATTGATACCATCATATCTGCTTCCACCGCCTCCTCTGGAAGAGCTTTCCATGTTCATAAGTTATAGGAGCAGAATTAGGCCAATTCAGCCCTTCAACTAGTGTAGCTCGGCATGTTTGCCGCTCTGGGCAAGTTGGGCAAATTTGCAACAACAGTGCTGAAGTTTGTACGTCCATAAGTGCTAGGAGCAGAATTAGGCCAACTGGCCCATCTAGTCTACTCCGCTAATCAATCATGGCTGATTTAACTCTCCCTCCTAACTCCATTCACCTGCCTTCCCTCATAACCCCTGACACTGTACTAATCAAGAATCTATCTATCTCTGTCTCTGACGGCCTCCACAGCCTTCTTCCACAGATTCACTACCCTCTGACTAAAGAAATTTCTCCTCATCTCCTTCTTAAAGGAACACTTTTTGATTCTGTGTTTAAGAAGGAACTGCATATGCTGGAAAATGAAAGGTAGACAAAAGTGCTGGAGAAACTAAGCGGGTGCAGCAGCATCTATGGAGCGAAGGAAATAACCAACATTTCGGGCAGAAACCCTTCTTCAGGCTGATGAAGAGTTTCGGCCCGAAACCTTGCCTATTTCCTTCGCGCCATAGATGCTGCTGCACCCGCTGAGTTTCTCCAGCACTTTTGTCTACCTTCACCCTTTGATTCTGAGGCTTTATAGACAATAGGTGCAGGAGTAGGCCATTCGGCCCTTCGAGCCAGCACCACCATTCACTGTGATCATGGCTGACCATCCACAATCAGTACCCCGTTCCTGCCGTCTCCCCATATCCCTTGACTCCACTATCTTTAAGAGCTCCATCTAACTCCCTTTTGAAAGCATCCAGAGAATTGGCCTCCACTGCCTTCTGAGGCAGAGAATTCCACAGATTCACAACTCTCTGAGTGAAAAAGCTTTTCCTCATCTCCGTTCTAAATGGCAAACCCCTTATTCTTAAACTGTGGCCCCTGGTTCTAGACTCCCCCAATATCGGGTAAATTTCCTGCCTCTAATGAGTCAAATTCCTTAATAATTCAATTCAATTCAATTCAATTCAATTTATTGTCATTTGGACCCCTTGAGGTCCAAACGAAATGCCGTTTCTGCAGCCATACATTACAAACAAATAGACCCAAGACACAACATATTTTACATAAACATCCATCACATTGCTGTGATGGAAGGCCAAAAAAACTTTTCTCTCCCCTGCACTCTCCCCCCCCATGTCAGAGTCAAAGTCAAAGCCCCCGGCGGGCGATGGCGAATTGTCCCGTGGCCATTAAAACCACGCCGGGTGATGCAAGGTCGCACACCGGGTCTTGGTGTTAGAGCCCCCGGCGTGCGCTCGCAAACTCCCGCGGCCATTCCAAGCCGCGCGGGGCGGTGATGTAGGCCCCGCTCCAGGTGCTCTTCAACCCCGCAACTCGGGCGGGAGAAGTCGCCGCTGCGGAAGCCCCGAAAAGCGGTCTCCCTCCAGGGACCCGCGGGCTCCCGGTGCCGTCCGCCAAACCCGCAGTTGCAGCCTCCGAATCTCCGGGGGTCGGGCCGCAGCAGCGTCCACCACAGCTCCACCCGCTCTGGACTCGGCCAGCTCCGCGACGGTGAGGTGAGTAGTCAGCACCAGAGCCCCCGGTTTTCCTGTTGGAGGCCGCTCCTCGTTGCAGCCCGAACGACAACGGAGACCCGACAAAGAAAAGGTCGGGTCTCCCGTGCAGGGAGAGATTTAAAAGTTACCCCCAACCCCCCCCACACCACCCCCACCCCCCCACACACATACCCCAACAAAAAATAACAAAAACTACATTAAAACATAGACATAAAATAATAAAAACGCAGACGGACTGCAGAGGCCGCTGCAGACGAGAGTCGCGCCGCCTACCGTATCATGTTTCAATAAGATACCCTCTCATCCTTCTAAATTCTAGTGTATACTAGACCAAGTGCAGACCCGTTGGGTCTGTTCCCCCAACGTGCGGTTGTGGGGGGTGGGGGAGGCGGCATGCAGCGTCACACACACTAACTAGCCCCCCCCCCCCCCGCACTCACGCTAATTACCCCCCTTGATATTATATTGATATTATTAATTTGCTCCTTTTACCCCATAACCACCCTATCTACTGACGCATAGCCCCCAACTTGCAGTCACATCTAGAGAGGGGGGAGGGGAGGTTAGAGAGTGAGGGCAGAGAGAGAAGGGGCAGAGACAGAGAGAGACACAGAGAGAGGGGCAAGAGGGATAGGGAGGTGGAGAGGAGGAGAAGAGGGAGGGTGGGTGAGGGGTAAAGGTGGGGGAGGAGAGAGAGAGAGGGCGTGCTGAGAGGGGGGTGAGGTGGGGAGGGGGAAGGGAGGGGGAGGGAAGAGGGTAGGGGTGTGGAGGGGAGAGAGAGAGGGGGGAGAGATGGGGTGGAGAGGAGGGGGGGAGAGAGGGGGTGAGGTGGGGAGTAGGGAGGGGGGAGGGAAGGGGGTAGAGGTGTGTGGAGGGGAGGGAGGTTTAGGGGAGGGACGGTGGGGGAGGGGATGGAGGGGAGGAGAGGGAGAAAAAGAGAGGAGAGAGAGGAGATGAGAGGAGGGGAGGAGAGGGGGGAGGAGAGCAGAGGGGGGAGGGGAGGGGGGGAGGAGAGGGGGGGAGGAGAGGGGGGAGAGGAGAGGAGAGGGGGGGAGGGAGGAGGGGGGAGGGGGAGGGGGGAGGGGGGAGGGGGGGAGAGGAGAGGGGGGGGAGGGGAGAGGGGGGAGGGGGAGAGGAGAGGGGAGGAGGGGGAGAGGAGAGGGGGGTGATGGGGAGGGGGGGATGGGGAGAGAGGTGGAGAGAGAGAGAAGGGAGAGAGGGAGAGAAAGGGGGGAGAGAGAGACAGGGGGGAGAGAGAGGCAGGGGGGAGAGAGAGACAGGGGGGAGAGAGAGAGAAAGAGAGAGGGATAGGGAGAGAGAGAAGTGGGGAGAGAGAGGGGAGAGAAAGAGAGAGAGAGGGTGCCTTTTTACCCAAACCCCCCCAAACAACCATTTGCAGGCAGTGCTTTTTTCCCTCAAACTAACCATATTTTCATTTTCAAACCACATTATGGGTACTAACAGCTGAGGAAACATTTGTTCAGTGTCATTCAGAGCTCTGATTGAGGCACACCACTTGCAGAGACTGATTGAGGCACACCACTTGCAGAGACTGATTGAGGCACACCACTATCTGGTTTTATAGTCCCTCCCCCTCCCTCCAGCGGGGGCAGCAGAGAGAATGGGGAATTTTGTAAAAACATTAATATCTCTGTCACTTTTCTTCGACGGGAAAAATCCTCGGCACACATACGGCGGAGGGGGGCTCTGAGCGAGGTGGCCAAAAATGACGGCCGTAGGTGGCGGCGTTCTCTCGGAAATCACAGCACAGAAGGCCAAAACAGGTCAAGAACAGACTTTTAGTAATATACTAGACCAAGTGCAGACCCGTTGGGTCTGTTTCCCCAACGGCGTTTTGCAGGGGGGGGGGGGGGGGGGGGGGCGGCGGCATCAAACTCATATTAACCAACCCCCAAACACACAGGTGGGGGGAGGGAGGGGGGATGTGAAGAGGGGAGGGAGGGGAGAGGAGGTGGAGGAAATGGGACAGATTTGGGAGGGAAAGGAGAGCGGGGTAGGGGGTGAGAGAGGGGGATGGGGAGATAGATGTGGTGGAGGGGGAGGATGGGGAGGTAGGGAAGGAGGGAGGGAGGGGGAGAGGGGTGGGGGAGAGAGGGGAAAGAGTGGAGAGGGAGGTGGAGAGGGGTAGGGGGAGTGATGGAAGAGGGACAGAGGGGTAGGAGGAAGGGGGTGGCGTAGAGAGGGAAGGGGGGTGGGGGAGAGAGGGATGGGTGGGAGAGGGGTTTCGGAGAGGGAAACATAGAACCATTGAAATTAAGTGCAGGAGTAGGCCATTCGGCCCTTCGAGCCTGCACCACCATTCAATATGATCGTGGCTGATCATCCAACTCAGTATCCTGTACCTGCCTTCTCTCCATACCCCCTGATCCCTTTAGCCACAAGGACCACATCTAACTCCCTCTTAAATACAGCCAATGAACAGGCCTCAACTACCTTCTGTGCCAGTGAATTCCAGAGATTCACCACTCTCTGTGTTAAAAATGTTTTTCTCATCTTGGTCCTAAAAGATTTACCCCTTATCCTTAAACTGTGACCCCTTGTTCTGGACTTCCCCAACATCTGGAACAATCTTCCTGCATCTAGCCTGTCCAACCCCTTAAGAATTTTGTAAGTTTCTATAAGATACCCCCTCAATCTTTTAAATTCTAGCATGTACAAGCCGAGTCTATCCAGTCTTTCGTCATATGAAAGTCCTGACATCCCAGGAATCAGTCTGGTGAACCTTCTCTGTACTCCCTCTATGGCAACGATGTATTTGAACATTGGGCATTGTGACATCACACGATGGAACGTTCACCAGGGGCTGGGGCTGGTGCTGCTTCTATGGGTGAGAAGCCAGTTTAGTTGTGAAATATTGGGGGGGGGGGGGGGGGTTAGGATTTGATTAAAAACGTGCACTTAAACACGACGACCAATGGCAAACCCGTTGGGTCTGATCCCCCAACGCAGCCGTTCCCTACCCGTAGCCCCCACTGGGGGGGGGGGGTGGGGGGCGGGCGCCTCACACACACTAACCACCCCCACACACAGAGTTGGAAAAGTGCATAAAGACCGTTCCCTACCTGTAGCCCCCAGGGGAGATTTGGTCGTCGAAGTCGGGTCCCTGCCGTCTTAAAATATCGTATCTTGAAGTCGTCGAAGTCGGGTCCGTCTCGGCAACGCGTGGGGGGGGGGGGGGGGGGGGGTTAGCGGTGCGGCATCACACACACGAAGCTTCGACACACACAGAGCCTTAAAAGTGTAAATGCCCGACCTCTTTTCCGTTTTTCTCTAATTTAATTAAGATGTGCAGGTGGTGTTCTTATCGAGGTTCAGGGGTGAATGACGTAAATATTTTCACACAATATGGGAACATCTCATGTTGTCTTGAAGGCTCCTCGGCCCACATCTGACTCTCTGTACTGTCACTATGGCAACGATGTCTATGAGCACTGGGCATTGTGACATCACACGATGGAATGTTCACCATTGGCTGGGGCTCCTGCATAGGCATATGTAAATGAATCCATTCCGATTGGACATATGTGAAGATTGGGCATTGTGACATCACACGATGGAACGTTCGGCAGGGGCTGGTGCTGGTGAAGGTTCTGTGGGTGTGAAGCCAGTTTAGGTTTGAAATATTGGGGGGGGGGGGGGTTAGGATTTGATTAAAAACGTACACTTAAACACGTCGAAATGTAATGAGGAACGGATACTTAGAAAGAAAAGAGAAATCTCTACCAAATGGAAAAGATGTCGGCGATTCAGCGTTCCCCCTTATCCTTAAACTTTGACCCCTTGTTCTGGTCTTCCCCAACATCCGGAACAATCTTCCTGCATCTAGCCTGTCCAACCCCTTAAGAATTTTAAACGTCTCTATAAGATACCCCCTCAATCTTCTAAAATCTAGCGATTACAAGGCGAGTCTATCCAGTCTTTCTTCATATGTTGTTCATATGAAAGTTCTGACATAACAGGAATCAGCCTGGTGAACCTTCTCTGTAATCCCTCTCTATGGCAACGATGTCTTTGAGCATTGGGCATTGTGACATCACACGATGGAACGTTCACCATTGGCTGGGGCTCCTGCATAGGCATATGTAAATGGATCCATTCCGATTGGACATATGTGAAGATTGGGCATTGTGACATCACACGATGGAACGTTCAGCAGGGGCTGGGGCTGGTGAAGGTTCTGTGGGTGTGAAGCCAGTTTAGTTTTGAAATATTGGGGGGGGGGGGGGAAGGATTTGATTAAAAACGTGTACTTAAACACGACGGAATGTAATGAGGAGCGGATACTTAGAAAGAAAAGTGAAATCTCTACCGAAATGGAAAAGATGTCGGCGATTCTGCGTCCAGTTTCGGAGTTGCAGGAATCAATGGAAGAAATGTGACAGCCGGACGGAGTTCCGTTTCGGAATTTTGGGCGAGAGTTTTATATATTAACTAGACCAAGTGCAGACCCGTTGGGTCTGTTTCCCCAACGGCGTTTTGCCGGGGGGGGGAGGGGGGGCTGCGGCATCAAACTCATATTAACCAACCCCCAAACACACAGGTGGGGGGAGGGGGGGGGATGTGAAGAGGGGAGGGAGGGGAGAGGAGGTGGAGGAAATGGGACAGATTTGGGAGGGAAAGGAGAGCAGGGTAGGGGGTGAGAGAGGGGGATGGGAAGAGAGATGTGGGGGAGGGGGAGGATGGGGAGGTAGGGGAGGAGGGAGGGAGGGGGAGAGGGGTGGTGAGAGAGGGGAAAGAGTGGGGAGGGAGAGTGGAGGGGGAAGGGGGAGAGGTGGAAGAGTGGGGAGGGAGGTGGAGAGGGGTAGGGGGAGTGATGGAAGAGGGACAGAGGGGTAGGAGGAAGGGGGTGGCGTAGAGAGGGAAGGGGGGTGGGGGAGAGAGTGATGGGTGGGAGAGGGGTGCGTAGAGGGAAACATAGAACCATTGAAATTAAGTGCAGGAGTAGGCCATTCGGCCCTTCGAGCCTGCACCACCATTCAATATGATCGTGGCTGATCATCCAACTCAGTATCCTGTACCTGCCTTCTCTCCATACCCCCTGATCCCTTTAGCCACAAGGACCACATCTAACTCCCTCTTAAATACAGCCAATGAACAGGCCTCAACTACCTTCTGTGCCAGTGAATTCCAGAGATTCGCCACTCTCTGTGTGAAAAATGTTTTTCTCATCTCGGACCTAAAAGATTTACCTCTTATCCTTAAACTGTGACCCCTTGTTGTGGACTTCCCCAACATCTGGAACAATCTTCCTGCATCTAGCCTGTCCAACCCCTTAAGAATTTTGTAAGTTTCTATAAGATACCCCCTCAATCTTCTAAATTCTAGCATGTACAAGCCGAGTCTATCCAGTCTTTCGTCATATGAAAGTCCTGACATCCCTGGAATCAGTCTGGTGAACCTTCTCTGTACTCCCTCTATGGCAACAATGTATTTGAACATTGGGCATTGTGACATCACACAATGGAACGTTCACCAAGTGCTTGTGCTCCTGCAAAGGCATATGTAAATGGATCCATTCCGATTGGACATCTGTGAGCATTGGGCATTGTGACATCACACGATGGAACGTTCACCAGGGGCTGGGGCTGGTGATGCTTCTATGGGTGAGAAGTCAGTTTATTTTTGAAATATTGGGGGGGGGGGGGGTTGAAGGATTTGATTAAAAATGTGTACTTAAACACGACGACCAATGGCAAACCCGTTGGGTCTGATCCCCCAACGCACCCGTACCCTACCCGTAGCCCCCACTGGGGGGGGGGGGGGCGGCATCACACACACTAACCACCCCCACACACAGAGTTGGAAAAGTGTATAAAGACCGTTCCCTACCTGTAGCCCCCAGGGGAGACGTGGTCGTCGAAGTCGGGTTCCGGCCGTCTTAAAATAGCGTATCTTGAAGTCGTCGAAGTCGGGTCCGTCTCGGCAACGCGGGGGGGGGGGGGGGGGGGGGGTGGCGGCGGGGCGGCATCACACACACGAAGCATCCCCACACACAGAGCCTTAAAAGTGTAATGCCCCAACGCAGCCGTTGCCTACCCGCAGCCCCCACGGGAGACGTGGTCCTCGAAGTAGAGCCGTTCCCGAAAGGCCGTTTTTAAATGGCGTCGCGTGAGGTTGTGCTGCGGGCGCCAGCAGCTGTTATGGTCGCTGGCCAGCAGGAGGCGACAAAATGAGTTTAAGGGGGGGGGGGGGGGGGAGGAGAAGGTTTTAATGGAAAAAATGGACATAAACATAACGAAATGTAATGAGGAGTGGATAGCTGGAAGGGAAAGTGAAATGTCTACCGAAATGGCTGCTTGTATGGTTGTGAAGCCAGTTTATTTTTGAAAAACTGGGGGGGGGGGGGGGGGGGGGGGGAGGAGGCATTACACTTTTGCGTTGGGGCATTACACTTTAAGTGGTGAAAGTTCTGACATAACAGGAATCAGCCTGGTGAACCTTCTCTGTACTCCCTCTCTATGGCAACGATGTCTTTGAGCATTGGGCATTGTGACATCACACGATGGAACGTTCACCATTGGCTGGGGCTCCTGCATAGGCATATGTAAATGGATCCATTCCGATTGGACATATGTGAAGATTGGGCATTGTGACATCACACGATGGAACGTTCAGCAGGGGCTGGGGCTGGTGAAGGTTCTGTGGGTGTGAAGCCAGTTTAGTTTTGAAATATTGGGGGGGGGGGGGGAAGGATTTGATTAAAAACGTGTACTTAAACACGACGGAATGTAATGAGGAGCGGATACTTAGAAAGAAAAGTGAAATCTCTACCGAAATGGAAAAGATGTCGGCGATTCTGCGTCCAGTTTCGGAGTTGCAGGGAATCAATGGAAGAAATGTGACAGCCGGACGGAGTTCCGTTTCGGAATTTTGGGCGAGAGTTTTATATATTAATAGATAGATAGATAGATCAGCCCAGTCGCTCCATTTCTTCAAGATATCTCGCCAACCCGGTAATTAACCTCGTGAACCTACGCTGCACTCCCTCAATAGCAAGAATGCCCTTCCTCAAATTTGGAGACCAAAACTGCACACAATACTCCAGGTGTGGTCTCACTGGGGCCCTGTACAACGGTAGAAGGTCCTCTTTGCGCCTATACTCAACTCCTCTTGTTATGAAGGCCAACATGCCATTGCCATTCTTCACTGCCTGCTGCACCTGCATGCTTACTTTCAGTGACCTCTAGTCCTAGACTCTCCTACAAGTGGAAACATCCTCTTCACATCCATTCTATTGAAGGAATCCATCAAAGGGATTTACCGGAGTGCCTGCCTCCAAAAGGCAGCCAGCACCATCAGAGACCCACACCATCCTGGCCACACACTCATTTCACCCCTGCCATTGGAAAGAAAGTATAGGAGCCTTAAAACTGTAATGCCCAGGTTCAGGAACAGCTTCTTCCCTTCAGCCATAAGGCTATTACACACTACAACCTCCAAATAAGCTCTGAACTACATAGACAAATATTGTTATTATTGAACTATTATTGTTTGTTTTTTTATGTGTACTTATGTGTGTATGTATATACACTTAACTTTTTTCTCTCATTTATTATATTGTTTATAGTGTACTATATTAACATATTCTGTTGTACGATTGCAAATGAGAATTTCATTGTTCATTCTGGAACATATGACAATAAAAGACTCTTGACTCTTAACTATCTAAGCATTTCACTATTCTGTACATTTCAATGAGGTGTCCCTTCATCCTTCTAAACACCAGCGAGCACAGGCCCAGTGCTGTCAAATGCTCATCATATGTTAACCCACTCATTCCTAGGATCATTCTTGTAAACCTCCTCTGGGTCCTCTCCAGAGCCAACACATCCTTCCTCAGATATGGTGCCCAAAATTGCTCACAATACTCCAAATGCGGCCTGTCCAGTGCCTTATAAAGCCTCAGCATTACATCCCTGTTTTTGTATTCTAGTCCTCTTGAAATAAATGCTAACATTGCGTTTGCCTTCCTTAATACGGATTCGACTTGCAAATGAACTTTTTGGGAATCCTGCACCAACACACCAAAGTCCCTTTGCACCTCTGATTTCTGGGTTCTCTCCCCATTTAGAAAATAGTCTACACCTTTATTCCTACTACCAAAATGCATGACCACACTTTGCTACATGATATTCTATCTGCCATTTCTCTGTCCACTCTCCCAACCTGCAGTCCCTGCTCTCTCTACACTACCCGCGCCTCCACCTCTTTTCATATTAATTGTGGTTGATCTATCTTTCCCTCTCAACCCCATTCTCCTGACTTTGCCAAACAACTCCTGACACCCAAACTAATCAAGAATCTTTAAATCTCTGCAAAATATCCATTGACTTGGCATTCTGTGGCAATGAATTCCACAGATTCACTACCCTCTGACTAAAAAAATTCCTTCTAAACTCCTTTCTAAAAGTACGTCCTTTTATTCTGCTGTGGCCTCTGGTCCTAGACTCTCCCACTAGTGGAAACATCCTCTCCACATTCACTCTATCCAGGCATTTCACTATTTGGTAGGTTTGAAGTGGAAATGGTTGAGACATTCCAAACTCCAAGTTATAAATATAACTGACAATTCGACCTGGTCCAGCAACATCATCAATAGGACCATGACAGCACATCAATGCCTTACTACTTCTTCAGAAGACGAGGGAAATTTGGCATCTCCAATGACAATGCTTACGTGGATCTCAGAGAAGCAGGAATCAAAGAGATGCAGGAAGAAGAGCATATTGGTTGAAACCCATGGGAAAGGTGAGTCAGAGGGGAAAAACAGTTTAAAACTGAGGAATTTGATTTGTAAATTGGCAAATTATGCAATTTATCAGCCAATATAAGCAAGGCTGCTTGCTATAGGGGAGTGGCAGTGAGGGAGCGGCCTTGTGAGTAAAGTGTGAGTCTTTGGCTCGAGAGTCTTCGGAGAGGACGGGACGCGGTGAACACACGACGGGTAAGATGAGGCAGTGTAATGCTTGCAGGATGTGGGAGGCCAGGGACACTGATGGAGCCTCTGGCTGCTACAACTGTAGCAAGTGCGTCCAGGTTCAGCTCCTGAAGGACCATGTTGGGGCAGTGGAGAATCAGCTGGATGACCTCAGGGCCATCCGGGAAAACGAGAAATTCCTGGACAGGACCTAGAGTGAGGTGGTGACGCCGAGGATACGGGAAGAACAAAGGTGTGTGACTGAGAGAAAGGGTGGAAACCGTGGAGAGCAGGAGACCCAGGTGGCTGTGCCTAATGAAAACAGGTACGCCCTTTTGGGAACTGTCGGGGAGACAACGTTTCCAGTCTGAGCAGTGGACACGTCGGTGGGTCCAATCCTAGAGATGGAACTTGCCCGGTGAGACCAACGTCGGGCAGAGACATAGTGGTGGGTGATTCCATTGTCCGAGGTGCGGACTGGAGATTCTGTGGCGGCAGACGAGGATGGTCTGTTGCCTCCCTGGTGCCAGGGTGCAAGATGTCACAAACAGCCGACTGTAGTCGTGCACGTGGGCACAAATAACATCGGGAAGAAGAGGAAGGAGGTTCTGCAATGTGTGTTCTGAGAGTTAGGAAGAAGACTGCAAAGCAGGACTTCTAGGGTGGTTCTCTCTGGATCGCTTCCAGTACCTCATGCTCGTGAGGACAGGAACTGGGAGATAGGGGATCTGAATGTGTGGCTGAGGGGCCGGAGCAGGGAGCAAGGTTTTAGATTTATAGACCACTGGGATCTCTTCTGGGGTAGGGGTGACCTGTACAAAAGGGATGGGCTACACCTTAACTGGAGGGGGACCGACGTTCTGGCAGCCAGATTTGCTATGGCTACACGTGTGGGTTTAAACTAAATAGTGGGGGGGAGGGATTGACAAATTGGGAGTATAAAGATGGAGTTGAAGGGGCAGTGAGTACAGGAAAAGTTACAAAAAACTGTCGGGGGATACGACGTTTGCAGTCCGGCTCCTCCCACTTTCTCCAAGTCCAAGACGTAGCTATGGGCACCCATATCGGCCCCAGCTATGTCTGACTCTTTATAGGGTACGTTGAACAATCCCTGCTCCAGGCGTACATTGGCCCCATCCCCAAACTCTATCTCCGTTACATTGATGACTGCATTGGTGCTACCTCCTGTACCTATGCAGAACACATGGACTTCATCAACTTCACTACCAAATTTCATCCTGCATTCAAATTTACTTGAACCATTTCCGACACCTCCCTCCCCTTTCTTGATCTCAGTCTCCATCACAGGAAATAGATAATTGACTGACATCTATTACAAACCCACTGACTCCCACAAATATCTTGACTATACTTCATTCCCACCCTGCGTCCTGCAAAGACTGTATTCCCCACTCCCAATTCCTCCGTCTATTTCGCATCTGCGCCCAAGATGAGGTGTTCCATACCAGGACATCTTTGATGTCCTCATTCTTTAGGAAAGGGGGGTTCTTCTCTCCCATCATAGATGAGGCCCTCATTCATGTCTCCTCGGTACCCTGCAGTTCCGCCCTTGCTCCCCCTCTCCCTAGTTGCAACAGAGACAGTCCCCCTAGTTCTTACCTACCACCCCATCAGCTGTCGCATACAACGCATACTCCTCTGAAATTTCCACCACGTCCAACGAGATCCCACCACTAGCCACATTTTCCCACTTTTTCTCCACCCCATTCCGCCTTCCGCAGAGATCATTCCCTCCGCAATTCCCTGGTTAACTCATCCCTTCCCTCCCAAACCACCACCTCCCCAGGTAACTTTCCCTGCAACCACAGAAGGTGCAACACCTGTCGCTATACCTCCTCCCCCGACTCTGCCCAGGGACCCTGACAGTCCTTTCAGGTTGGGCAGAGGTTCACTTGCACCTCCTCAACCTCATCTACTGTATCCGTTGTTCAAGTTGTGGACTCTTATACATCGGCAAGATTAAACGCAGACTGGGTGATCATTTCGCGGAACACCTTCACTCAGCCTGCCTAAAGGGGCTGTCCCACTTGGGCGACCTAATTGGCGAGTTTAGAAGAGTTTAGGAAAAAATGTCATGTTGAAGACCTCCTTCGACTATGTAGAAGACCTCCTTCGACCTCCTTCGACTATGTTGAAGACTAGCTACGACTAACTATGACTAACTTTGGGAAAATTGGACACCGAATAGTGGAGAGTGAAGACGATCTCCTTCGACCTTCCTTCGACTATGATGAAGACTATCTACGACTGCCTTCGAATACCCTCGATTTCCTACGACTAACATGCCGACCTACTACGACTAAACCTATGAGTAAAAAAAGTATCTATTTTTACCATGGCGACCTTATTTTACTCACGGGCATTTTTCACTATGTTGAAAAATACGCCGCGACCTAGCTGAGGCCTCGAGTACACGGGGACTACTCTCGAGCATGAAGAAGAGTTACAAAGACCTCCTACAACCTCGTGTCGACCATGCTGCGAGTATGAGTCGAGGACAAACTTGCCAGAACTCGCGGATTAGGTCGCCCAAGTGGGACAGCCCCTTAAACCTACCTGATCTCCCAGTTGCTGGACACTTTAATTCTCCTTCCCATTCCTACACAGACCTTTCTGTCCTCGTTCTCCTCCATAGGTAGAGTGAGTTGTAACGCAAATTGGAGGACCAGCATCTGATATTTCACTTGGGCAGCTTAAGAAGTCTCGACCCGAAACGTCGCCTATTTCCTTCGCTCCATAGATGCTGCCTCACCCGCTAAGTTTCTCCCGCTTTTTTGTCTACTGTCAATTTGATTGCTATGTGGTACTTTGGAGAAATTCCTGAAACATGTTTAAGTGCTCAGTGAAATTCTATGTTGCTTTGCTTACTGCTCAGTTCCATATTTTGTTTGGACATGTCTCTGTAAGGCAACGGAAAACAGTTTACAACATTAGAAGTGTTACCAAGCCAAAATCTGCTGCTGTGTTGTTCTGTTGTAATGAGAATGATCTTTATTAATCAGCATACTATTCAATTAGCAACAGCCAAGTATTATACCTCAAACAACGTCTACCTTACTAAGATCTAAAATTTTGCCGACATCATTAGATTATAGAACATAATCAGCTCAAGAACAGTACAGCACAAGAACAGGCCCTTTGGCCCTCAATGCCCATTCTGAACATAATGCTCCGAAATAAGACCATCTGTTATCTGCCTGCACATAATCCATATCCTTCTATTCATTGCATATCCATATGCCTATCCAAAAGCCTCCTTAAATCCCACCTTCGTATCTGCTTCAACTACCAACCTTGGCAGCATGTTCCGGGCACTCCATTGACCTTTTAAACATCTCCTTTAAACTTTGCCCCTCTCCCCTATGCCCTCTGGTATTTGAATTTTCCAGTACCTGAAGACTGTGGAATGGTTCATGTTGTGCCTTTATTTAAGAAGAGCGGAAAGGACATGGTGGTGAGTCTAGCATCCATGGTGGGAAATTAACTGGAAGGAAATCGGAGAGACAGAATTTGTTACATTTGGAAAGACAAGGTCTGATTAGGGATCAACCTTCTCTCTGTGACATCGTGGGTTTTCTCCAGGTGCTCTGGTTTTCTCCCACATTCCAAAGACGTACAGGTTTGTAGGTTAATTGGCTTCTGTTAATTGTAAATTGTCCCTTGTGTGTAGGGTAGTGCCAGTGTATGGGGTGATCGCTAGTCGGCGCGGATTCCGTGGGCCGAAGGGCCTGTTCCCGTTCTGTATCTCTAAAGTATAAAGTCTCAAGATACAATCAGAAGAAGGGTCTCAACCTGAAACGTCACCTATCCATATTCTCCAGAGATGCTGCCTGACCGACTGAGTTACTCCAGCAACCCTTTTGTACTATCAGTTCAAACTCAAGTACAATAGATAGAGTGAAGGGGAAGGTACATAATGAAGAATATTGTACTCGGCACATGTTCATGTTCGTAAGGCATAGTAGCAGATTAAGGCCATTTGGCCCATTGATTCTACACTGCCATTCAATCGCATATTTCCCTATATGATCTATATTTCCCTCTCAACTCGATTCTCCTGCCTTTTCCACAAAACCTTTGACACGCTTAATTATGTTTGAAAAATGTCCAATTCACCAGGATCCAGACAGACTACTCCTGAGCTGGAGATGGGAATATTCCTCAATAATAAACAATAATATCTCCAATGAAACCTCTTGCATCTTTATCACAGTCCACTCTCCCAGCCAGCTGTGTCAGTAGTGGTGGTTGGAGAGAATAATTGAGTTGGATGCATTTCTAATGGAGGGTTTCAGCAACATTCTCGCAGCTACATGTTATCAGGCCAGAAATGCTATTTATCACCCTCCAACTGAGCAAACTGCAATTTCCACAGAACCATGGAAATTATGTTTAATGTCCCAATTGACAGCTAACATTGATGTCCTGCATAGGAACCATTAAACTGGACAAATGGATAGAATATGTCCTTTGGGAGAGACCTGTCCTGCATTTAACTGAGACATATAGCAGGGTTACTTAAGGGTTGCCTAAAAGCTATTAAATGAAGAATTGATTTTTGTACAGAAGAGTGCTCATTATCTCACTGTTCACCATCTCATGAAGGCACTTGCACTGTTTTCATCTGCAGTTTTTCACTGTATCTCCGAACATGTGATAATAAAAAACCAATGTCCTTCTGCTTCTCTGTAACTGTAACTCTATAACACTATAATGGAATTAAATTATATTCTGCACTGGTATATTTCTCTTTGTACTACCTGTTGTACATCTGTGTATGGCTCGATTTTACTCATGTATGGTATGATTGAACTGGATAGAATGCATGCAAAGTTCACCATGTATTTTGGCACATGTGACAATAATAAACGAGAATCTTTGCCCACAACTCTACCAATAGTGTTATAGTCACAAAGTTATATGGCGTGGAAACAGCCCCTTCATCCCAACTTGCCCACACTGACCAACGTGCCCCATCTACACTAGTCCCACCTTCCTGTGTTTGGCCCATATCCCTCTAAACCTATCCTATACATGTACCTGTACAAGGATTTTTTAAATGTTGTGATAGTACCTGCTTCAACTACCTGCTCTGGCAGCTTATTCCATATACCTACCACCTTTTGTGTAAGAAAGTGGCCCCTCAGGTTCCTATTAAATCTGGTTCTTGAATCCCCTAGTCTGGGTAAAATACTGTGCATTTTCCCAATCTATTCATCTCATGATCATATACACATCTATAAGATCACCCCTCATCCTCCTTTGCTCCTAGGAATAAAGGCCTACCCTGTTCAGCCTGAGAATCCTGGCAGCATGGGCATTCCTGGGGAATTAAAGGGCACTCTGTTAGCAAGGAAGTGAGGAGGAACTTCTTTAGTGAGAGGGTAGTTAATTTGTAGAAATCACTGCCACAGAGGGCTGTGGAGGCCAAACTCAGAGGATATTTTTAAGGCAGTGATAGACAAATTTTACTTCGGAGTCACGTGAGTGACTACGTGAAGACCCCGTCCATGCGTGTCGTATCGTCTATCGCATTGCGTGACGACTGGCAGGGTGAACGTGATTCTCCTGCCAGCAACAGACCTGAGGTAAAAACTTTCAGGTTTAAATCTTCTTGCAGGAACCTCTACTTAGAGGTCCTGCTAAAAGTCCAGGGCAAAGTCGGGACGGAGGGGAAACCCCAGTCTTGAACTTCCAGGGAACCCCGGTCACGGGGAATCACGCCCACGGACCTAGGCACTCGGAAGACTGCGGAATGCGGGAGCGAGCGGCGGCAAATTCACCTCTGAGGTGGTGGAGCCAGCGGCTTCATATTGGTGGAGAACCCGCTCGGGAGACCGGGGGAAGCGGGGAGCGGATGGCGGTGGATTCGCCTTCGAGCCGCTGGCGGTGGTGCCAGCGGCTTCATATTGGTGCCAGGGGCACCTGGACAGCCGCTCCGGAGACCGTAGAATATGGGGAGCGGGGAGCGGGAGGCGGTGGATTCACCTTAGAGCCGCTGGCGTGGAGCCAGAGGCTTCATATTGGTACCTGAGAACCCGCTATGTAGACTGCTGGATGCGAGGAGCGGATGGCAGTAAGTCACCTACTGTGCCACTGGAGAACACCGTGGAGAAGCCCTGTTATAAGGGACCGTGGAGAAAAAGCTCGAGGAAGAAAAAACCCGCAATGGAAGTGTTTCTACAAGGACCACAGAGGAACCCCAGCTGTAACAAACCACGACCACGAGACCAGGCTCGGGAGGAGCGTTGCCCCGCAGCAGAAGGTTTAAAAAGGACATGCAGATAAATTCCTTACTCGAAGGTCGTTTTGTGCTATTTTGTAAGAATGTTACAGGAATGGACCGCATCCAGACTGACTACGGAGGACCGCGGAATTGCGGGCAGTCAGCAGCGGTAGACTGCACCTGGATCGCTATTGATCAGCAGTCTCCGACCTGGCACCTGCACAGTCAGAATCGACACCTCAAACTGGTGGGAAGGCCAAGCAGAAGTCGGACAAGCCGAAGACTCGGACGAGTCGGGCTGTGAAGACTCACCGCCGGCGGGAGCAACTGTGATCGCATATCCCGCATGGAGCGGTTGATGGAGCAGAAGCTCCAATGTGACATGCTCCGGCATTCGAGTCTAGTCACCACGGGGTCCTGGGATGCCAATGGCAGCACCTTATTGAGGGCCAACAGCCTCAACCCGCATGTGCAGTATAGACATTTCTGAATAACTTCCATGTGATCATTTCCGCTCACAGGGTTGAAGATATTTGAAATTTAACTGGATGAGGCAACGATTCACTCAGTGCCGTTACAATGGGCTAACTCCAGTTTCCAGATTATTTACCAAATCACTACTATCAGTGCTTCGGCTGCACAGAGCTAACAATAAGTAGCATGGCCAATCTGGATGATATTGAACATACTGTATTTTACTAAATTAGCCTTATCAGCCACATAGCTATATTTGAGGAATTGGTTCTCACCCGTCCAGTTAAATTTAAATTAAGTTGATACCAACTGAAACTATTGATTATTGGGATACAATCATCCATTTATTGGTCTGGGATCAGCTCTGAGACAAAAAAAATTAGACCTCTGCTATTTTTAGCTGAAACAATCAAAGTCACAATGATGGACAGCTTTGCTCCACTAAAACCTCTTATCCGTAAATCTTCAGTCATTTCCAAACTGATGCTATTGCCCAAAGATGGGTAATTTACTAATACCATCTCTAGTTACGGAGGCAGATGGGATTAGCATGAGTTATCAAGTGTTCAGTCATGGTATCAACTGCCAATGGACACCAGGTGCATTCTGTGCATTAAAGGGTGTGTGGATATGCATATACGGCATGCACAAGTCCAAGGTGATACACTTTGGTGGTGATATATGTTAATCACAAAGGTACAATCAAATCAAAGTACCCGGTGATAGTTTTACCAAACCGCATTTAGCACTGGTGTATTATTATGCAAAATCAATGACAACACAGAATGAATGTGTGATCACAAAGTATTTAATGACAATGTGGATTGATAGAACACTAACTATTGAGTTGCTTGCATCCAGTTTCAATCAACAGTGAACGAGGCATACAGTGGCGAAGGGTGCATTCTCGCTACACTAGGGAGGAATGTTCTTTTATGTCTTCCTCCATTTGGCCTCAATAGACGGGTCTTGCAACATTCAGCAAGATTCCCGCTTCCGGGTTTTCATAGTGCCTGCCTGGGTTATACACCTATGCTCCTGCTGAGGCGAAGAATGAACATAAAACCTTACATGGTTAATTCCGGATAAAAAGATGCTGGTTCAGTTGTGATATTGAAACCATCCTCTGCATGATATAATCAATCATAGACTCACATACTCTGAGAGATCGTTTCTGCGGCTCGGGTTGTCAAACCATAAGCGTTAAGAGTGTTCACTACAGATTGCAGGGATAGCACCAAATAGCAGCAATCTGCATAGGAGATGGGAAGCATTGTTTATGCTTCCTTACGTTTAACTCGGCACGGATGACTGACACATTAAAATTCAGTTTTATGGGATTATAACATTAAGTTACTATTCCATTACTGTGCCTTAAGTACCTCCTAATCATTTGGCTGATGAGTACATAAACCACTCTGTCCGGTCTCACCCTCTGATATCCAGAGAATGAAGGTATCGTCAGCTTAAAACCTCCCAGGCCTAGGGACGCAGAGATATGGGTTGTTAACATTGTACTACGTCACTTCACCGATGGGCATCAGCAACATCCCTGTCCATGGTCATACTCACGTACTAGTGATTACGCCATAGCACTGAGTACAGCGCTATGGGTCCAGTCATTGCAATACTGGATAGGATGATCTTATCTGCGGGCTATAATAACATGTTTTGTTTATGATTAATCAAGCAGATTAGACAGGGACACAAGACCAAACTAGATGTTGCATATCCCATGGACCTTGGGTTGCGTGTGATCACGCATCTACACCAGTATGTCAAGGTTCCTAAGAGCCTTATTGACTGACAGCAATATTATTAGTTACATAAAATCTTGTTAGAAGGAGTCACTACGAACCTTCTCCAGATGGTTATATGGGTCTGGCATATACAGGAGTGTACATTGACATTGAGTCTCACTCCACCAGGACCGCTATACCTCAGCAGCAGGGATGGACCACATCCTAGCAGTTGCAGGATGGTAAAAACTATTGATCTGTCCAAATATTCAGAATAAACCTATTGCCAGATCAGGGGTATTTGCCAACTCTATGTTAGGTATGGTTCATACTTCCTCCAGGTTGAGGGAGGTTACTATTGCCACTATTATTCATTAATAGCATCAACATGTCTATACCTATGTCATGTCTGAATGCATTCTTAATGTTCACTCATCATTGGCCTACTGATGCAGTGTATGACGCCTGGACTCGGTTTCACGGCATGAAATCACAGAGCTTTAAAATCTTCACGTAGTCACTCACGTGACTCCGAAGTAAAATAGTAAGATTAAACGAGAATTTACCAGTTTGAAGTTTGATCTTTATTTTATGAGGAGTAACGTTGAGGGATTACGTGCCCTCAGCTCCCAGCCCTCTATCATAAAGTTCAACTGGTATTATGGTTCTCTTATCTTACTATGTTCAGTTCAATAACTGTTATCTGTGATTTCGCACCGCTGCTTTGAAGATTGACAAGCATGCGTACTGGACGGGGTCTTCACGTAATCCCTCAACGTTACTCCTCATAAAATAAAGATCAAACGTCAAACTGGTAATTTCTTATTTAATCTTACTATTCTTGATTATAAAGGGTGTCTAAGGTTATGAGGAGAAGGCAGGAAAATGGGAGGCAGAGAAGAGCCATGATTGAACGGCAGAGTAGATTTGATGGGCTGAATGGCCTAATTCTACTATAACTAACCTTCTTACTCCTTACCCTAAGCATAACTGGGAAATAAGAATTTAATACAGAGAAACGTGAGGTGTTTCATTTTGGGAAGTCTAACATGGGCTGGAACTACACAGTGAATGATAAGACTCTGGGGAGTGTTATAGAGCAGAGGGATTTAGAGTACACATACATAGTTCCTTGAAGTTGGAGTTACAGATAGATAGGATGGTCAAGACTTTTGGCATATTGATCTTCATCAGTCAGTGTATTGAGTATAGAAGTTGGGAGGCCATGTTGCAGTTATATAAGTCGTTGGTGAGGCCACATTTAGAGTATTGTGTTCAGTTCTAGGCACCATTTTATAGGGAAGGTTGTCTAGCTGCAATGGGTACAGAGAAGATTTATGAGGATGTAGCCAAGACTCGAGGGTCTGAGCTATTTGGAGAGATTGGGTAGGCTGGGACTCTATTCCTTGGAGTGCAGGAGGATGAGTGGTGATCTTATTGAGGTGTAAAAAATCATGAGAGGAATAGATCGGGTAGATGCACAGTCTTTTTCCCAGAGTAGGGGAATTGAGGACCAGTGGACATAGGTTCAAGGTGAAGAGGAAAAGATTTAATAGCAATGTGAAGGGTAACTTTTTCACACAAAGGGGATGGGTGTATGGAACGAGCTGCCAGAGGAGGTAGTTGAGGCAGAAGCTATCGCAATGTTTAACAAACAGTTAGACAGGTACATGGATCTGACAGGTTTGGAGGAAGTTGGGCCAAAAGCAATTTTGTGGGACGAGTGTAGCTGGGACATGTTGGTTGCTGTGGGCAAGTTGGGCTGAAGAGCCTGTTTTCAATATGACGTTAAGGAACAGAAATTGGTTTCAGAGTTAATATCTTCCCCTCACACAATATTGTGATGGACGGTCTTCTGTCTCAACGTATATTCAGTAAACATTCTCTTTAGCACTTTGGCTTGATAAAAATGTTTTATTTGTCCACCTATGACAAAGATAAGTAATCCATTCCACCTTTTCTGTTTTTTTGATATTTTCTCTTTCTCTCTTTTTCTATCTATATAAAAAAAACCACTAGAAGCAGAAGTAATCGACAATTGAAAATGTTAATAATGTATGACTGATATATATGAAACGTTTTTTTACTATAATATGTAACTATACTTTATAATATGTCTACTTCTAATAAAAATATTATTTAAAAAAAAAATTAAATTAAAAAAAAAACACAAAGAATTTCTTATCCAAATAGCTTTAATTCACAAATAATTATCTGGGATCATTTCTGATGTAGAATCCTTTCAGATACTCTTTCCATGCTTAAAGCTCACTGAAACTTACTGAATAGTGAAAGACCTGGATAACTTACCGAATAGTTAAATGAATACCGAACAGATGGAATTAATGTGGAGAGGATGTTTCCACTAGTGGGAGAGCCTTGGATCAGAGGCCATAGCCTCAGAATAATAGGATTTGCCTTTATAAAGATGAGAAGGAATGTCTTTAGTCAGAGGATGGTGAATCAGGAAATTCATTGCGACAGACAGCTGAGGAGTCTGTGAATGGATATTTTAAGGTGGAGATTGACAGATTCTTGATTAGCATTATATGTGCTTATGTATTGAGCCTTCCTGAGATGTCATGGGCTGACTTAACAAAACACCAATGAAGGGAGGTGCTCACATGATAACGCCAATGATATACTTGTAACTACATGATCAGTTTTTATGAGCTTGTAAACATGTAGAAAGCATATTATTGCAGATGTAGTTTTTGTCCTTAGCATAAGTGTGTATAATGGGCCACTTAGGCGACGATTTAGGTGACTGCAGTAGACTCTGCGGTCGCCACATGTTTGCGGGTGGTTGCCCGGGAGTCGCCTTCATGGTCGTGAGGAGTTCCTGCATTCTGGGAACTAGTCGCGGCCTCAACATGTTGAAAAATTAGCGGCGACTAGAATGAAGCCGCCATGGAGAGTAATGAGAGTTCTCGTGCTGTAGGTGGGTCACCAGGAGGTCCTAATGGGTTGCCAGGAGGTTGAACGTTTTCATAGGTTGTAGCCGGTGCTGACCGGTGAATTTCAGTTTGGCTTTGCACCGTGTGAATTTTTTAGACAAGGCAAGCGGGGGGAACGCTGTCCAAAAAATTTACAAGGGCTGGTGAAGGAAGGTGTGTGTGTGTGTGTGTGTGTGTGTGTGTGTGTGTGTGTGTGTGTGTGTGTGTGTGTGTGTGTGTGTGTGTGTGTGTGTGTGTGTGTGTGTGTGTGTGTGTGTGTGTGTGTGTGTGATCCACTCTGACAGTCATTGTTCCAGTTCCCGGTTTTTCACGTGACTGCCGGCAACTTGACAGACGCCGACAGTCCGCTGAAATTTCGCCTAAGTGGGACAGGCCCATAACCTCTTTAAATACTACTTTGACTTTGTTGTGTATAATACTAATTTAGTCATGACAAAAATCTCGCTGATCCGCATGCAAAAACAAATCTCACTGAACCTTGATAACGTGATAATAAAGGAATCATTGGAACATTGAAGTAAAAGGGTCATTGGTATTTTGAACTGCCTGCTCTGTGGGATGCGGCTGATTGATGTCCCTCCACTCAAGTTTCAATCTGCTCTCATCCATCACAGTAATCCAGTGGGCCAGGGAGATGAGCTGGAATGTTTCGCCAGTAGCTCAGGTGAATAGCATTCATAGATGTCAGTCCAAAGTTTGTTGGACCCAGTGCCAATCTAAAGATTAATGAGGGAAAGCTAAAAATAAGAGAATATTCCATTGTCAGAAGATGGACACAAAAAGCTGAGTTACTCCAAACTCAGCGGGGCAGGCAGCATCTCTGGATTGAAGGAATGGGTGACGTTTCAGGTCGAGACCCTTCTTCAGACATGGGTGATGTTTCGGGTCGAGACCCTTCTTCGGTACCCTTCTCTCCAGAGATGCTGAATGTCCCGCTGAGTTACTCCAGCTTTTTGTGTCTATCTTCGGTTTAAACCAGCATCTGCAGTTCCTTCCGAAATATTTCATTGTCAGAGATGTCCTTTAGAAGTCAGTAAGCGCTTTGTTGCATTGGTGTCTGCTGTGATGTCTGTGAATAAACTGTTGTGAGGCTAAGAATACACCAGTGACTGCACTTTCAAACAACACCATTGGAGAGAAAGTGCTTCGAAGTATCTGGATTTGGGCAGGATGCAATATTTCTTTTGTTTCTGCAACCAGCCTTCCAGTTCAGATTTAAGTGATACTCTTCCAACTATTCCAAGATTTAAAAAATGAAGCAGCTGACTTCCAGGCATGGTAATAACTTCCACATGGACAGAGTAAATAATACCTTGAATCTTATCTTTCAGACACTTTAATTCAGCCACTTTGTATTATTTTCATGTGATGTGAGCAGAATTATAATAATAATAATAATGGATGGGATTTATATAGCGCCTTTCTAATACTCAAGGCGCTTTACATCGCATTATTCATTCACTCCTCAGTCACACTCGGTGGTGATAAGCTACTTCTGTAGCCACAGCTGCCCTGGGGCAGACTGACGGAAGCGTGGCTGCCATTCTGCGCCTACGGCCCCTCCGACCACCACCAATCACTCACACACATTCACACACAGGCAAAGGTGGGTGAAGTGTCTTGCCCAAGGACACAACGACAGTATGCACTCCAAGCGGGATTCGAACCGACTACCTTCCAGTTGCCAGCCGAACACTTAGCCCATGTCGCCATCTGTCGTCCCGAATTATGCCATTCGGCCCATCAGATCTTCTCTGCCATTCAATCATAGCTGATCTATCCTTCCCCACTCAACCCTACTCTCCTTCTATTCCCCATAACCCCTGACACCATACTGATCAACAATATATTCATCTCTATCTTAAAAATATCCATTGACTTGGCCTCAACAGCCTTCCATGGCAATGAATTCCATAGACTCACTACCCTCTGACTCCTCATCTCCTTTCTAATGGTACGTCATTTTATTTTAAGGCTATGGCCCCTGGTCCTTGATTCTCCCACAAGTGGAAATATCCTCTCCACTTCCTCTCCTATTCATCGTGGGACGAATGTTGTTTTCATTGCCTGCACCTTCTCCTCTTCAGAATGTGCTTATTTGAGGGATGGTCTGCCTAAAACCACAACAGGTCAATAGCAAATTCCACCACAACAGGTCAATGGCAAATTCCACCACTCTCCCTGTAACTTTTGACACTCTTACTAATGAAGAATTAGTAAAAAAAACTAATGCTTTAAAAAAAAAAACGACCTATCCACCTATTCTTGCTCTCTAGAGATACTGCCTGACCCGAAGAGTTACTCCAGCAATTTGCATATATATTTGGAGTACGGTGTTCAGATTTGGTCACTCTGCTATAGGAAGGATGTCATTAAGCTGGAAAGAGTGCAGAGAAGAATTACAAGGATGTTGCCAGGAATCAAGAGCCAAGAGATTGGGAAAAGCTACAACCTTATTTCTTGGAGAGCTGGAGGCCGAGGATTGATCTTATAGAACTGCGTAAAATCATGAGCAGAATAGATAGGGTGAATGCACAGTCATTTTCCCAGTGTAGAGAAGTAAAAAAAGTAGAGGGTAGAGGGTAGAGGCTTAAGGCGTGAGGGGAAAGATTTAACAGGAAACTGAGGGGCAACTGCTTCACGCAAGTGGTGGTAGATATGTGGAACTGCCAGATGAAGTAGTTGAGAGTGGTGCAACACGAACATTTAAAAGAACTTTGGACAGGTACATGGATAGGAAAGGTTTAGAGGGATTTGGCCCAGTGGTGGGAAAATATGACTAGCTTAGGTGGGACAACTTTTGGTCGGCATGGACAGGTGGGCCAAAGGGTTTGTTTCCATTCTGTATGACTGTTTGACTCTGAAGTTAAAAAGGATGCACACCCACAATATTTCTCATTTTGTCCACGACAACCATTCATGGGTAAATTCGCATTTTCTTCACAATAGAAAATGGAAGCATGGCAACAATATTTCTTCCAAGAAATGTGAAAATTGAATACACAGTGCAAATTCTTAGAAACTTATTTTCTGCACCATTGTTGATCATTATTAATTTACAGGTTTCATAATGCATTCAGCTTCCAGATGGTTGAAAATAACCAAAGTAACTTGATTTTGCTGCAAGTGGTGTTACACAAAGATGAGCTGCTGTTATAAAGACCTGCTATTCACCAAGATGAAGGAATCATTATGTAAGTAATTGACTGTCTCGGTTAAAGTACAATGATTGCTTGCGACATCTTGTGACCCAGGCATATAAGAATAGTCAAAGGAACATCTGCAAAAACAGTTCCTGGATGGATAAAGACGGACAAAATCAGCTCAAAGCAGTACTGACATTATCTGTCTGCAATGAACTTGAAATAACAGGTAGACACAAAATGCTGGAGTAACTCAGCGGGACAGGCCACATCTCTGGAGAGAAGGAATGGGTTACGTTTTGGGTCGAGACCCTTCTTCAGACAGACTAGCTTAGCTGGGACATCTTTTGACGGCATAGACAAGTGGGCTGAATTGTCTATTTCTATGCTGTATGACTAAGTGACTATATATTTTTCACATAAAGGGTGTATGGAACAAGCTGCCTGGGGAGGTAGTTCAGGCTGGGACTATCCCAATGTTTAAACATAGAAACATATAAAATAGGTGCAGGATTAGGCAATTCGGCCCTTTGAGCCTGCACCGCCATTCAATATGATCATGGCTGATCTATCTTTCTCTCTCTACTCCATTCTCCTGCCTTCTCCTCATAACCCTTGACACCCTACTGATCAAGAACCTATCTATCTCCACCTTAAAAATATCCACTGTGGCAATGAATTCCACAGATTCACCACCCTCTGACAAAATAAATTCCTCCTCATCTCCTTTGTAAAGGTACATCTTCATATTCTGAGGCTACGTCTCTTGTCCTAGACTCTCCCACCAGTGGAAATATCCTCTCCACATCCACTCTAACAAGGCCTTTCACTTGTTTAGAATTTCAATATTGGTGAGGCCACATTTGGAGCATTGTGTACAGTTTTGGTTAGAGGAAAGATTATTGTTAAGCTGGAAAGGGTGCAGAGATGATTTACGAGGATGTTGGCAGAACTGGAAGTCCTGAACTATAGTGCGAAGTTGTGCAGGCTAGGATTTTATTCCTTGGAACACAGGAGGATGAGGGATGATCTTGTAGAGTTGTACAAGGTCATGAGAGAAATAGAAATGGTAAATGCACATGCACAGAATCTTCCAGCTAGAACAGGAAAATCAAAAACCAGAAGACATAGGTTTAAGATGAGGGGAAAAGATTTGAATTGGAATCGGAGGAGCACCTTTTTTAAGGTTTTACTCTGAGGGAGATGGGTATATGGAATGCGCTGCCAGAGGAGGTAGTTGAAGCAGGTTGTAAGCACAATGTTTAAAAGACATTTGGACAGATACATGGATAGGAAATATTTAGAAGGTGTGGAGTCGAGGAACAACTCCAGGTTTGGCAGTGACCATACCAACACTTGAACTAAACATAGAAACATAGAAAATAGGTGCAGGAGTAGGCCATTCGGCCCTACGAGCCTGCACCGCCATTCAATATGATCATGGCTGATCATCCAACTCAGTATCCTGTACCTGCCTTCTCTCCATACCCCCTGATCCCTTTAGCCACAAGGGCCACATCTAACTCCCTCTTAAATATAGCCAATGAACTGGCCTCAACTACCTTCTGTGGCAGAGAATTCAACAGATTCACCACTCTCTGTGTGAAAAATGTTTTTCTCATCTCGGTCCTAAAAGATTTCCCCCTTATCCTTAAACTGTGACCCCTTGTTCTGGACTTCCCCAACATCGGGAACAATCTTCCTGCATCTAGCCTGTCCAACCCCTTAAGAATTTTGTAAGTTTCTATAAGATCCCCCTCAATCTTCTAAATTCTAGCGAGTACAAGCCGAGTCTATCCAGTGTTTCTTCATATGAAAGCCCTGACATCCCAGGAATCAGTAGGGTGTATTCACATGATTGATTTTATGTACAGTGGTAAGAAAGTTCAAGGCTGCTCAGGGGTACTGTCCCTCTCCATCACAGCACATGTGCGATGACACTGCCAATCTTGCACTTGTTCCAGCAACTTAGTCCTCATCTTTGAAGGAGGAGTCATGGCGATCTCAGGCTTCCTTCTGCAGATCCCCCTGACCTCGATAGGAGGTGCTGATAGTTCAGGTTTCAAGTAGAGGCACTGGCTGTCTAGGGTTTCTTCCTCAGCAGTCCAGTCATGAGCAGACAGTGGTGCTGGCAGTCTCGGGTTTGTCCCAGTAACTCTGTATCTCTGAAGCCTGCAACAGGGAAACACAGCTAGCAGGGTGGTGAGAAACTTTGTCTCCTTGCCTCACTTTATTTATTCATTCTTTCTTTCAATCCTGCTTCTTTTCTCATTCTATCCTCTGGCGAGAATGCCTGGTTTGTATAGGGAGTAGGCTGACAATAGACAATAGGTGCAGGAGGAGGCCATTCGGCCCTTCGAGCCAGCACCACCATTCAATGTGATCATGGCTGATCATCCCCAATCAGTATCCCGTTCCTGCCTTCTCCCCATATCCCCTGACTCTGCTATTTCTAAGAGCCCTATCTAGCTCTCTTGCAAGCATCCAGAGAACCTGCCTCCACCGCCCTCTGAGGCAGAGGATTCCACAGACTCACCACTCTCAGTGAGAAAAAAGTGTTTCCTCCTCTCCGTTTTAAATGGCTTACTACTTATTCTTAAACTGTTGCCCCTGGTTCTGGACTCCCCCAACATTGAGAACATGTTTCCTGCCTCTAGTGTGTCCAAACCCTTAACAATCTAATATGTTTCAATGAGATGCCTTCTTATCCTTCTAAACTCCAGAGTGCACAAGCCCAGCCGCTCCATTCTCTCAGCGTATGACTGTCCCACCATCCTGGGAATTAACCTTGTAAACCTACGTTGCACTCCCTCAATAGCAAGAATGTCCTTCCTCAAATTAGGGGACCAAAACTGCACACAATACTCCAGGTGTGGTCTCACTAGGGCTCTGTACAACTGCGGAAGGACCTCTTTGCTCCTATATTCAATTCCTCTTGTTATAAAGGCCAACATGCCATTCGCTTTCTTCACTGCCTGCTGCATGCTTACTTGCATAAACTGATGTACAAGGACCCCCAGATCCCGTTGTACTTCCCCTTTTCCCAACTTGACGCCATTTAGATAGTAATCTGCCTTTCTGTTTTTGCTACCAAAGTGGATAATCTCACATTTATACACATTAAACTTCATCTGCCATGCATCTGTCCACTCTCTCAACCTGTCCAAGTCACCCTGCATTCTCATAGCATCCTCCTCAGTTCACACTGCCACCCAGCTTTGTGTCACCTGCAATTTTGCTAATGTTACTTTGAATCCCTTCATCCAAATCCATTTAAGGCAGTGATAGACAAATTCTTGATTTGAACGGGTGTCAAGGGTTATGGGGAGGAGGCAGGAAAATGAGATTAGGAGGCCATGATTGAATGGCGGAGTAGACTCGATGGGCTGAATGGCCTAATTCTACTCCTATAACTTGTAACACTGTCACAAAGGATATGGGGCAATTGCAGGCAGGTAAGTTGGGCCGAAGCGTCTGTTTCCACGCCGTATGACTCTAATATTGTGTAATTTGTCCTTTCAGCTTTTCGTTTTTAATTTATGCACATCCCCAAGTGAAATGTTAATGTGAAGCACAGCGAGCATCTCTCGCTGTCTGTTCTGTCGAACTGAGTCCAAGCAACAAGGTCAAAACAACCGCTGCTGAATCCACATGCAGCGTGACCTGGCAAATGATTATCCACGGGAGTCGCACAGAGGGGACAATCACTTGCTTGTTTTCTTCGCACAACATTAACCTTTCTTAGAAGAGCACATTAAAACTCAGGGGTTATGTTCAGAGGCAACGCAATGCAGAGCAAATAACTTGACGCAGGTGAATTCTGAGCATTATTAAAGACATTGAAGAAATCTGTCACCTGGCGGCACGGTGTCGCAGCGGTGGAGTTGCTGCCTTACAGCACCAGAGACCTGGGTTCGATCCTGACTACGGGTACGGAGTTTGTACGTTATCCCCGTGACCGGTTGGGTTTTCACTGAGTGTTCCGATCTCCTCCCACGCTCCAACGACATACAGGTTTGTGGGTTATTTGGCTTTGGTAATAATTGTAAATTGTTCCTAGTGTGTGTGTCTGTGTAGGATAGTGTTAATGTACAGGGATTGCTGGTCGGCGTGGACTCGGTGGGCCAAAGGGCTTGTTTCCGCTCTGTATCCCATATAACCATATAACAATTACAGCCCGAAACTAAACTGAACTTAACCTGTGAATCTTTCTTCGACTCAGAAAGTTGTGGGTGTAAGTCCCACTTCAGAGATTTAAAGTCGTAGTCCTAGAGTCGTACAGCATGGATACAGGCCGTTTGGCCCAGCTTATTCAGGCCGACCAAGGTGCCCCCTCTACACTAGTACCACCTGCCTGCTTCAAGCCCATATCACTCTAAACCTTTGCCTACTGTCCTGATTCTGCACATTGTGGATGGCTTGGTTTAATCAAATGTAGTCTTTTAGCTGACTGGATAGCACACAACAAAATAAGCTTTCACTGTCCCTTGGTACAAGTGACAATAATAAATTAAACTAAACTAGCCATGTTCCCGTCATAATGTATTTTAAATGATGTTATAATTTCTGCCTCGATTACCTGCTCGCCAGCTCATTCCATATATCTACCACTTTCTGTGTGAAAAAATTGTCTCTCAGATTCCTACTAAATCTTTCCTCTCACAAACCCGTGCTCCTGTTTCTTGCTTCCCTTACTCTGGGTAAAAGACTGCATCGACCCTCTCTATACCCCTCCTGATCTTATACACTGCATTTTAATGTGGTGTTGTTGCACCTGCATGAAATGGTATGAAACTGCATTTGAATTTGGTGGCCTTGCACCCTGCTTGAAGTGGTATGAAACTGCATTTGAATTTGGTGGCTTGCACCCTGCTTGATGTTGTTGGAAACTGCACGAATTCGGTGGCCTTGCACACTGCTTGAAGTGGTAGGAAAATGGATTTGAATTTGGTGGCCTTGCACCCTGCTTGAAATGGAATTTTAAGGAATAGCCGTGAGTCAACTGCCAGCCCACCAGCTGTGAGTGAGCTGCCAGCACATCAGGCTTGAGGGACTAAGCTGCCACCCCAATAATCCATTTGGCCCACAATGTCCATACTAGCCCTCTGGAGACCAGTAGTCCCTGCAGCCAATAACACCCATACCAGCGCTCCAGAAAGCTCCCCCCCCCCCCCACTGACCACCAATATTGGAATTGGTGGAGAGGTGGAATGTTGCGTCGGGGGGACCAGCCCTCCCGTGTGAACATGGGACCCAACGGGTCCCACAGTCTAGTATACAATATATATTAATGATTTAGATGAAGAGATTCAAAATAACATTAGCAAATTTGCAGATGACACAAAGCTGGGTGGCAGTGTGAACTGTGAGGAGGATGCTATGCAGGGTGACTTGGACAGGTTGGGTGAGTGGGCAGATGCATGGCAGATTCAGTTTAATGTGGATAAATGTGAGGTTATCCACTTTGGTAGCAAAAACAGGACAGCAGATTATTATCTAAATGGTGTCAAGTTGGGGAAAGGGGAAGTACAATGGGATCTGGGGGTCTTTGTTCATCAATCAATGAAAGTAAGCATGCAGGTACAGCAGGTGGGGAAGAAAGCAAATGGCATGTTGGCCTTCATAACAAGAGGAGTTGAGTATAGAAGCAAAGAGGTTATTTTACAGTTGTCTGGGGCCCTGGTGAGACCACACCTGGAATATTGTGTGCTGTTTTGGTCTCCAATTGGTCTCTTGCTATTGAGGGAGTGCAGTGTTGGTTCACAAGGTTAATTCCCGGGATGGCGGGACTGTCAAATGCTGAGAAAATGGAGTGGCTAGGCTTGTATACTCTGGAATTTAGAAGGTTGAGATGGGATCTTATTGAAAAATATAAGATTATTAGGGTTTGAACACGCTAGAGGTAGGATACATGTTCCCGAAGTCGAGGGATTCCAGAACCAGGGGCCACAGTTTAAGAATAAGGGGTAGGACATTTAGAATGGAGATGAGGAAACACTTTTTCACACAGAGAGTTTTGAGTCTGAGGTATTCTCTACCTCAGAGGGCGGTGGAGGCCAGTTCTCTGGATACTTTCAAGAGAGAGCTAGATAGGGCTCTTGAAGATAGTGGAGTCAGGGGATATGGGGAGAAGGCAGGAACGGGGTATTAATTTGAAGGGCCAAATGGCCTACTCCTGCACCTGTTATCTATTGTCTAATCTCAAGAATGCAACAGATATGAACCTAGACAGAACTGCGAAGGACTGTCCTCCCCGCAATAGATAAAAAGGTCTGCTTTTCAGCAGAAAATTTTAGTTTGAGCTATTTTAACTACATTCTGTGTTGGCAATTTTTTTCTATTTTGGTCCTCAGTATGTGAGCTCTAGGATTAACCAAATTATATCCTACTCATCATCCTTATAATTTTCAAAATTCCCGACAACTCTGACTACGTGTACTGTCTTTAGGGAGTTTCAACCTTCTCCCCTTGACCTGCGGGGGTTTTCTCTGGGAGGTCCGTTTCCTCCACACACCAAAGACGTTCAGGTTTGTAGGTTAATTGGCTTACAGGTTTGTAGGTTAATCCCACTTCCGCAATTTTTTTGGCGACTTGCCAGCACCCGTATTAGTCGCAGCAGGTGCCGAAAATTTTCAACATGTTGAAAATCCAGCGGGCTGGCGCCTGTATGGTCATGACTAGTCGCACAAGAGTAGTACATTTTTCAGGTAGCCGCTGAATTTTCAACATGTTGCAAATTTTCGGACACCTGCCGGGTGCCGGGAGTCGCCAAAAAAAATCCCTTATGTGGTACAGGCCCTTAAGTATAATTGTAAATTATCCCCGGTGTGTGTAGGATAGTGTTATTATGTGCAAGGATCACTGGTCGACGTGGACAATAGGCAGGAGGGCCTGTTTCCACACTGTATCGCTAAACTAAACTACAACTAGAAATTAACTTTTAATATTGATTCATTCATGGGAAGCGGGCTCTATTGCCACTGCCTGCATTTGTCGCACATATTGCCTTAAAACTGAGAAAGCAGTTAACCAACAACAGTATTGGTGCAGGAACAATACAACAATACAATACAATACAATTTATTGTCATTTGAGCCTCAGTGAGGCTCAAACGAAATTCTGTTTCCACAGCCATACAAACAAAGACAATTCCTAGACATACACACAATTTAGTTCACACAAACATCCATCACAGTGGACCCACTGTGATGGAAGGCAAAGTATTTTCTCTCCCCTGTTCTCCATTTCTCTCCCGATGTCGAAGCCCCAGGCGGGCGATGATAAGTCCCACGGCCATTTTAGGCCGTGCCGGGCGATTTACGGCCCCGCTCCCAGTCTAGAAGTCTCGAAGTTGGAGCCCCGGCGGGCGCTATAATGTCCCACGGCCATGAAGCTGTGCCGGGCGATGTATGACTCCGCTCCGGGTCGTTCCAACCCCGCGACACGGGCTGGAGAAGTCGCGTTGCGGGAGCTCCGGGAAGTGGTCTCTCTCTCCCCCCGGACCCGCGAGCTCCCGATGTCCCAGTCCACCGGACCTGCGGCTGCGTTGCTGGAGCCTCCGAGCCCCAGGAGTCGAGTCGCAGCAGCGAGTCACCACCGCTCCCCACGCTCCGAGACCGGCCAGCCCCACGATGGTGAGTAGTCCGCAGCTCCGCAGTCTCCCGAGCCCCCGGGTCGTTCAGGTTGGAGGCCGCTCCACGGTGCTAGGCCCCAACGACAACGGAGACCCGACAGGGAAAAGGTCGGGTCTCCCAGACAGGGAAGAGATTTTAAACGGTTTCCCCCTGCCCCCGCCCCCCACATATACACATTTAAAACCAGTGTTAAAAAACACCAAACACTACATCTAACTAGACAAAAAATAAAAAAAAGACAGACAGGCTGTAGGGGCCGCTGCAACGGGTGAGTCGCGCCGCCGCAAATGTTCGGGTACTGCAGGGAAGGAACTGCAGATGGTGGTTTATACTGAAGAGAGACACAATGTGCTGAAGCAATTCAACGGGTCAGGCAGCATCTCTGGAGAAAAGGAACAGGTGACATTTCGGGTCTGAACCCTTCTTCAGACTCTGAACTCTAATAGTCACCTATTCCTTTTCTCGCCTAACCCGCTGAGTTGCTCCAGCACTTTGTGCCTATCAACTGTATTGGTATGTCTGGTGTCTGTCGACCAGATCAGGTAAGGATAGCAGAGCTGCTTCCCTAAAGCATGCCAGTGAATCAGATGAGTTATGACTGCAATCCAGTTGTTTTAAATTTACTTTGGCTGGCCCTATTATATAAAAGTAAATCCAGATTTATTTAATTCATTGCAGTTATTATCCCCAGTTACCTGCTGTCCTTGCACCAATAATCTACAGTTCTGCTTGCTAGCCCAGCAACGTTAACACTACACTATTGTACCTACGGTGATGATATTTATCAATCTGGTTTGTCTTGACTTTGGTTTGTCTGAAACCTATTGTTTTTTTGGAGCAGAGTGTTTAACTGTCATATGTACCGGCAATAGAACAATTAAATTCTCACCTGCAGCAGCATAACAGGCCTGTAAATGCAATTCACACAGATAATATATAATAATCAAAATTAAAATTCAACACATGAATAAGTATAATACTGCTGCAAAAAAACTCAAAAGTCCTTAGTGAAACCAAAGACAGTCCATCAGAGTTCAAAGTTGAAATGTATAGGAAGGAACTGCAGATGCTTGTTTAAACTGAAGATAGACACAAAAAGCTGGAGTAACTCAGCGGGCCAGGCGGCATCTCTGGAGAAAAGGAATGGTTCACACAAAAAGCTGGTGCTGCCTGTCCTGCTGAGTTACTCCAGCTTTTTTGTGTCTGTCTTGAAGTTCATAGTTGAGGTTGATGTTTGTTGGGATGAAGCTATTCTTGAACCTGCTGGCCACAGTTATCAGACACCTATACCTTGTTCCCTATGGTAGGAGTGAAATGAGAGCATGGCCAGGGTGATGTGTGCCTTGCAGATGTCCGTTTACACTGATGATAGAGACTTAATTCTGGAGTAACTCAGTGGATCAGGCAGCATCCCTGAAGAAAAGATGATGTTTCAGGTCAGAATCTGAAGAAGGATTCCTTTTCTCGTCACCTATTCCTTTTTGCCAGAGATGCTGCCTGACCCACTGAGTTACTCCAGCATTTTGTGTCTATCTTTGATGTGGGTCTTTGATTGATATTGGCTGCATTTTAGAGGCAGTAGCCTCCGGTGGATCCCGTCAATGGGCGTGAAGTCAATACCTGTGATGGACCAGGCAGTGTCCACCACTCTCTATAATCTTTTTCATTCCCGAGAATTTGAGTTGTTGTACCAGACCATGCTGCAACCAGGTCAGTGTGCTCTCTACCACATACTGTAAAGGTTCAAGAGAGTATTCTCATGCATGTCTGCAGTGCAGTTCTTGTCACCCTATTCGTAGTTCTGGACACCCCATTACAGTAAGCATGTGGAGGCTTTGGTGAGGGCACAGAGGAGGTTTACCAGAATGATGACTGGATTAATAGCAACAGTGAGAGGTTGGACAGACTTGGATTGTTTTCTCTAGAACACCAGAAGTTGCAGGGAGACCTGATAAAAGTATATAAAATTACTAGACTAAGTGGGACCCGTTGGGTCCCAGCATCACACGGGAGGGCTGGTCACCAACGCAATATTCCACCTCTCCACCAATTCCAATATTGCTCACCAATGGGGCAATGGGGGGGTGGGGCTTTCTGTTGCGCTAGTATGGGTGTTGCGGGCCAAAGCTACTGGTTTCCAGAGGGTTAGTATAGACATTGTGGGCTGAATGGATTCTTGGGCTGGCAGCCAACTGTTGCAACGATATTAAAAGCCAAGCCAAGGCAAACAATTGAAAACCAAAATTTTAAAAGCCAAGCCACCCGACAACCAAAATTAATTTTGTGAACACAAACTTTTTTAAAAGGCGAGGCAAACAATTGGGCAGCAGCCACCCGACAACTAAAATTCATTCTGTGAACACAAACTTTTAAAAAGGCGAGGCAAGCAATTGGGCAGCAGCCACCTGCCAACCAAAATTCATTGTGTGAACACAAACTTTTTGAAAAGGTGAGGCAAACAATTGGGCAGCAGCCATGTTATAGCCGCATCGAGGGGACTCACCGTGGAGTAGACATGCGTTCAGTGTTATTCGTAGCTCAGACAGCCGTGACCCTCTCGCTTCCTGGGTCTGGCAGAGACTGAGTGAAGGACTACACTTCTGGGTTTTATAGTCCCTCCCCCCTGCCGCCAGCGGGGCAGCAGAGAGAATGGGGAATTAAAAAAAAAAAAATTAATATCTCTGATTTTTCATCGATGGGAAAAATCCTCCTGTCCCGGAAGGCGGAGGGGGGCTCTGAGTGAGGTGGCCAAAAATGACGGCCGTAGGCGGCGGCGTTCTCTCGGAAATCGTTGCACAGTTGCCCAAAAGCGGTCAAAATCAGACTTTAGTAATATAGATGAAAGGCAAAGAGGGGGTAGAGAGTTAGAACCTTTTTTCCCCATGATGGAAAATATCAAATACTAGGGAACATAACTTTAAGGTGAGAGGGGCAAAGTTTAAAGGAAATGTGCGGGACAACGTTTTTGCACACTAGAATGCACCACCGAGGTTGGTTGTTGAGGCAGATTTGATAGTGGCATTTAGGGACTTTTGCATATGGATGTGGAGGAATATGGATTAAGTGCATGTAGGTAACAGATCAGCATGGCATCATGTTCAGCACAGACATTGTGGGCCGAAAGGCCTGTTCTTGTGCTGGACTGTTCTATGTACTATTCATGCACATACCAAATCTCCTTAATCTTCTATGGATGTAGAGGCATTTATGGGCTTTCTTGATGATTACTGCAATGTCCTTCCAGAGCAAAGATTCCAAAGTCTGGGAATACATGCAAAATATCTTTAGCAGCTGCCACATAAAGGGAATGGTTTAGATATTCCTTTATTTGTACACTTGAGGGCTAGATCTTGTTTAAAACTCCTTAGACCCTTTGTTTAAGCAATCTATTATAGATAAAACGTTTACTTATTGGGAAAGACTAGGAATTAAAAAACTTGAAGATCTTTACGAGATGGGAAATCTTCTGTCATTTCAGAAATTACAGTCGAAATACCACCTGAAAGGTAATCAATATTTTAGATATCTTCAAATTCGAGACTATTGAAAACATATACCCATGACTACCAAACTCTGCTGCCAGATATATTAGACGAATGTATGAATAGAAACTCAGAGTCAAACAATTTAGCATCATATGTGTATAACACCCTTCTAAATATAGAAATTCCATCGTCAGACACAATTAGAAGAGACTGGGAAGAGGAAATAGGCCTAAAAATTCCAAAAGACAGATGGGAAGAAAATCTTTTATATATACACAATTGTTCGATTAATGTTAGACATACTTTAATCCAATTTAAAACACTGCACAGACTCTACTATTCAAAGACTAAACTGAATAAGATCTTTTCAAATGTATCTCCTATTTGTGACAAATGTCTCCTTCAAGAAGCAACTATAACACATTCCTTCGCCTCTTGCATAAAACTACATAACGTTTGGAAAGGAATTTTTGAAATTTTCTCAAAAACTTTAAAAACAAAACTGGACCCCCACACGGAACTGATTATTTTCGGAACATCAGAAGCCTGCCCCGAGCGCTATCAATATTTCAAAGACGTTTCCTTAATTATGGCCTGATAACGGCGAAAAAACTGATACTTAAATTGTGGAAAAATACATCTGCCCCTACTCTTAAAATGTGGATTACAAACATGTCTGAGACGCTACATCTTGAAAATATGAGACTTGTCTTAGCAGAAAAACCAGAGCAATTTTCGAAGACATGGACTCCATTCATTGATTCATTACAAGGATAGTATGGTGTAACACAATTTTGGAATTAAATCGAATTGCAGGTTGGGTGATGGGTGGGGAGAGATATGAAGCAGGTATATAATAATAATAATAATAAATTTTATATTTAATGGGCGCCTTTCATACAAAATCTCAAGGACACCTTACATAGTAAACATATAATCGGAATATAACAATAAGGACATCACAGAGACACAAATTAAAAACAGGATTCAATCCAAAAACAGAAAATCAAAAACACAGTGTGAAGAGGGAGCAGCGGCAACCAAATCGTGCCAGCGTCCACTCTCTCTTCACGGCAGCCATCTTGGACACAGACCTACAAGACTACAAATAGACAAAAAAAAAATCATCCCCCCACAGTGGATAGCACTGTGGGGGAAGGCACAATGTCCAGTCCCCACCCCATGTTCACCCCAAAGTCAGGCCTATTGAGGCCACCGCAATCACTTTTTGTTTTTCTTTCTGTTTTTGTCTTTTTATTTCTTTACGTTTTTCTCATTTCTTTTACTTACTCACTCTTCGTCTACACAATTTAGGGGTTCTATTCTTGCACATTCACTTTCTCTTTCACTTTCTCTTTCTTTTGCTTTTTCTCTATTTTTCATTTTCATCTTAGCCAAAAATTAAAATTGAAGCTGTACAATAAATGTATTATGTCATATGCCACGGTTTATACTTCTTCTAATAAAAAGTACACTGCTTCTAATAAAAAAAAATAAAAAAAATTAAAAAAACTCCTTAGAAAGGCTTGGCATAGAATACGTGAAAGAAAAATAGATGTCATGCTGAAATAATGTGGGTCTTTTAAGTAGCTGTCATGTATTTTCAATAGAGGCAAATTAATGCATTGCATTAAATATCTGCAAATATTATGTCTAAAAAAAGAGAAAAGAAAGATAGTTATAGCTTTATTTTAAAAAGAGACACGAAGTGCTAGAGTAACTCAGCGTGTCATATGAAATCTAGTTTTTGTTTAGTTTAGAGGTACAGCACGGAACAGCCCACCGAGTCCGTGCCGGCCAGCGATTCCCACACAGTAACACTATCCTACACACACTGGGGATAATTTTACATTTATACCAAGCCAATTCACCTACAAACCTGTACGTCTTTGGAGTGTGGGAGGAAACCAAAGATCTCAGAGAAAACCCATGCAGTCACGGAGAGAACGTATAAACTCCGTACAGACAGCACCCATAGTCAGGATTGAACCCGGATCTCTGGCGCTGTCAGGCAGTAACTTTACTGCTGTGCCACCGTGCCGCCCAAAATGCCCTCTTCTCCATGAATCCTGCCCCCCCCCCCCCCACCTCCACTATCACTGCAGTTATGGATGGAGCCCTCTGCCATGTCTCCTCTGTCATTATCCGCTATTCCCGTCTCGTCCCACACCCCAGTCAAACGGTACAAGGATATTCCCCTGGGTCCTTACCTTTCACCCCACCAGCTTCCACATCTAACACATCATTCTCCAACATTTCCGCCAGTCTCAATGCGATCCTTCTCCCAATCACATCCATCCCTCCCCATCCCTTTCTGCTTTCCATCGAGACAACTATTCTCCATGACTCCTTGGATCGCTCATACCTCCCCACCCATTCCTCCCCCTCCCCAGCCACTTTTCCCTGAAAGTACAGGAGATGTAACACCTACCCTTGCACCTCCTCTAGCACCTCCATTCAGGGACCCCAACAGCCCTTCCAGAAGAGAGAGACATTTTTGTGCACCTCCTCCAATCTTGTCTATCGCTTCCCGTGCTCTGATTGTGGTCCCCTCTAGATCGTTGAGACTGTGTAGACTAAGCAACCATTTTGTCGAACATTTGCACTGCTCTAGGTTGGCCAAGAACAAAGGTAGTTGGCCTACCTTTCTGTCCATGGTCTTCTCCACTGCCAGTGTGGGGCCACACATCGATTTAAAACAACACCTTGTATTCTGCTTGGCCATCTTACAATCCAACAGCATGAACATTGAGTTCTCCAGTTTCGAGGAAAGCAACACCCCCTCCCTCCCCCACTTCATAAAAAGATATAATGTGCTGGTGTAACTCAGTGGGTCAGGCAACATCTCTGAAGAACATGGATAGGTGACGTTTCGGGTTGGGAACTTTCTTCTGACTGAAAGTAGAGGGGTATGGGGGTGGGGGGGGGGAGGCAGAACTGGTTGGAAATGGACAGAATATATATTTTTTAAATTATCTTCGTCTAGAATGCGCTGCCATATGTAATGGTTAAGGCAGATATAATAGTGGAATTTAAGAGACTTTTTAGATAGGCTCATGGATATGCAGGGAATGGAAGGATGTGGATTACATGCAGGCAGATAAGAGATGGTCAGCATTATGTTTGGTACAGACAATGTGGGCAGAAAGGCCTGTTTCTGTGGTGTACTATTCCATGTTCTACTTTCTATGTGTATAGATGTTAGTCAAGCCCCACATAATCCAGAAATTGAGACAACGTGTGCTGGAAACTGTCTGATGTCCACCTGTGCTTCATATTATTATTATTCATGCAGATTGTAGCGATATGTTTTTTAAATGGACTTGCACTTTGACAAGTGAAAATGAGAACCATAATATGTTCAGTAGAATTATGCTTTGATCTCTCATACACTGATGCTTTAGTGATGACAGCTAATTATATCTGAGTAAGGATTATTGTCAATCTTGTCAGTATGATCGATAGGTATTTATTTTATACACGCCATGGGTTGTCTATTACTTGGAATATATACCAGAGATTTAGGTATGTTTTTTGGGATGAACACAATGTTCGGCAGAAGTCTGGAAGCTCTATTCTTCAATCTATTCATAAGGTCATTAGGAATAGGAGTAGAATTAGGCCATTCGGCCCATCAAGTCCACTCCGCCTTTCAATCATGGCTGATCTATCTCTCCCTCCTAACCCCATGCTTCTGCCTTCTACCCATACCCTCTGACACCCGTACTAATCAAAAATCTATCTATCTCTGCCTTAAAAATATTCACTGACTTGTACTCCACAGCTTTCTGTGGCATAGAATTCTACAGATTCACCACCCACTGACTAAAGAATGTTCTTTATCCCAATTTATCCTTTATCCCAGATCCACATAAAGAATGTCTGAGTCTTCAAAATGCTCATTTGATCAGTGTTATTAAGAAGTCAGAATTTTTTTTTTAAAGGCAGAAATTATTTGGAAATGCTCAGTATATTAGCCAGCCATTGTGGTGAGACACAGGGTAATTGGGTCAAGAACTATAGAGCACGGAAACAGGCCTTTTGGCCTGATTCGCCCGTGTTGACCAAGCATTCCTAATCGGGTTAGTTCCACTTGCATGTACCCGGTCTACATTCGTCGGATTTGTGTAAAAAACTGCTTGATAATCAGCGTGGTCTTGAGGAATCTCTTATTCTTATGCAGTTTCAACTTCCTTTGCTTCACCTTGACTTCCTTGTAAACCCAACCTCCAGTTTCTTCTTTGTGAAAGCATGATATTTATTCTAGCTTGGGTGTATTTTAGTTTAGTCTAGTTTAGTCTTAGTTTAGTTTATTAATGTTAAGTGTACTGAACTACAGTGAAAAGCTTTTTTTTGTTTGCTATCCAGTCAGCGAAAAGACTATATGTGATTACAATCAATCTGTCCACAGTGCACAGACATAGGATAAAGGGTATAATGTTACGTGCAAGGTAAATCCAATAAAGTCTGATTAATGATAGTTCAGTCCAATGAGGAAGATGAGTTTGGTGCATATTTAGTTTTTTTAGTTTTTGTTTTGGAGGTACAAGATGGAAACAGGTCCTTTGGCGCACCATCCACAGCGACCATCAATAACCCATTCGCATTAGTTTTATGGCATCCTACTCCCTAGATAATAACGGAAATTTACAGAGGCCAATTAACCTACAAAACCTGCACGTTTGGGGGATGCGGGACAAACAGACCGCCAGAGGAAAAACACGTGGTCACAGTGAGAGGATGAAAACTCCACACAAACAGGACCTAAGTCAGGATCGAACCCAGATCTCTGGCACTGTGAGGAGCAGATCTACCAGCGATTGTGAACACTTTTCTTTCATCAAGACCAATTGGATGCTTGCACCAAGTTAAAAGTACACTGACATTTACTGTTGTGGATATCTGTATATAAATGTAGCTACTCAAAATATAGATGAGATTAATCAAAGCATTAAAGATAGACACAAAACCCTTAATGGGTCAGGCAGCATCTCTGGAGAAAAAGGATAGGTGACTTTTTGGGTTGGGACCCTTCTTCAGACTTTTTCTCCAGATGTTGCCTAACCCACTGAGTTACTCCAGCACATTGTGTCTATCTTTGGTGTAAACCAGCATCTGCAGTTCTTTGTTTCTAGTGATGAATGCATTGACTCCTACAGTTTGTGTAATCCTATTCCTCTGCCGCAGTGCATTGAGTTTAAAGTTTGTCAGTGTAGGCCTGTGGAGTCACACTGTGTGATATAGTGCTCGGTGCTAAGAAATAATGACCCAAAATAATGATTAATTACACACCAGAAACTAACAATAAGATTTGGTATGAGCATGGTGGACCATAAGGGCAGTTTCTCAGCCATAAGACTCCATGCATTTTAATCCACAAATAACAAATTAGTTCAGTGGAATCCTTTGACACACTTGTGCAAGAAGGAACTGCAGATACTGGATTAAACTGAAGATAGATACAAAAAGGTGGAGTAACTCAGCGAGACAGGCAGCATCTCTGGAGAGAAGGAATGGGTCTGGAGAGAAGGAATGGGTCCTTCTCTCCAGAGATGCTGCCTGTCCAGCTGAGTTACTCCAGCTTTTTGTGTTTATCCTTTGACACACTTGTTGGCCACAACAGGATTTCACAGGATGAGCTAGTGTCATAGAGTCAAGGCAAAATGTAGCACAGAAGCAAAATCTTTAACCCACTGAGTCTGTACTGGCCATAAGCCACCCATTTTACACTAATCCTACATTAAGACTACTTTTTCTTCTTCCCACATTCTCTTCACCTCCCCCCACATTTGACAACTCACTGATACAATCAGTTCAATTTTCGGTGGTCAATTAACCTGCACATCTCTCTGGAAAGGAACTGGAGCACCATAAACAAATCTATGTAGTCGCAGGGTGAATGTGCAAATATCATGCAGATAACGCCCAAGGTCAGGATCTGGTGAGACAGTGCCCTACTAGATGCACCAATGTGCCACCTGGTAGAATAGCAGGGCCTGGTGGAACCTGTGGTATTTTTACCCGGGGTTGTCATGGTGCCTGTAACTGTATTTCCTACATCTATCTTTTATCACATCCTTCATCATACCAGAAGCTGCAGAACACAGTGAGGAACGCATTGTCTTTGAAATTCAATCTTGCCATAAAATGGATGTCTTTGGGTTGAAGGAACTGGTTGCTAAACTCTGTTCTGAGTAGGAAGTACACATCCAGGCACATTGTTGGCTCCCCTTCCAGAAGAGGTGCCAAATTTATTTTAAATACATTTTACTATTATTTTACTATATAGCTCACCTTACTATTGAATTTATTTTCAATAATGTCGTGAATAATAATATTAATAATGGATGGGATTTATATAGCGCCTTTCTAATACTCAAGGCGCTTTAATTCGCATTATTCATTCACTCCTCAGTCACACTCGGTGGTGGTAAGCTACTTCTGTAGCCACAGCTGCCCTGGGGCAGACTGATGGAAGCGTGGCTGCCAATCTGCGCCTACGGCCCCTCCGACCACCACCAATCACTCACACACATTCACACACAGGCAAAGGTGGGTGAAGTGTCTTGCCCAAGGACAAAACGACAGTATGCACTCCAAGCGGGATTCGAACCGGCTACCTTCCGGTTGCCAGCCGAACACTTAGCCCATTGTGCCATCTGTCGTCCCAGTGAATGAACTCCAGTCAGGGAAATGACCTGGTTCTGCTTCAGTTTGCCCATCGCCATAACAGGTCACCAAAAGATGGGTCACCGTACATAATAGTCATAAAACTTTCAGAAGACCTCTGATAAGGTGTCACACGTGAGGCTGCTAAGGAAAATGAGAGCCCGTGGTATCAGAAGGAGGATACTAGCATGGATAGCAGGTTGGCTGGATGACAGAAGGCAAAGAGTGTCAAAAAATGGGGCTTTTTCTGGTTGGATACCTGTGACTAGCGGAGCTCCGCAGGGGTCAGTGCTGGGGCCGTTACTCTTCACAGTATATATTAATGATTTGGATGAGGGAATTGACGGGTTTATGGCCAGTTAAAGATGATACAAAAAAAGATGGAGGGGCAGATAGAGAAAGCAGGAACTCTGCAGAAGGACTTGGACAGGTTGGGAGAGTGGATTAAGAAGTGACAGATGGAATACAGTGTAGCAAATAGCGGAGTCATACATTTTGGTAGTAGGAATAAAGGTGTAAACTATTTTCTAAATGGGGAGAAATCTGCTGTCTTACAATCTTATATTAGGAATGATTGTGCTCATGTATTGTGAGATTTTATTGAATTGTATGCAAAAAAGATACACTTGCAGCTAGGTACACATGACGATAAAGTACCATTGAACCATTGAGTCGATGTGCCTATGACGCTGCTGGAAGCAAGATTTTCACTGTATTTAACCATACTTGTGCATCTAATGGCTTGATCCGACCATAAAAGTCCTCTTTTGAAGACTGCCCTGGCATCCAACCTACAATGTGATTGAAGATCCAGCAACTCATGGAGCTAACAAGAAGGAAGTTGCAGGATTTGAGATGAATGTACATTTCCATCACAAAAGTTAGTTGCAGTTTGAATTATTTAACTTCTGGGACTACTTATGGGTTTTTAATTTGCATTCTCAAATTAAATTCAGTCTCTGCTTAACAGTATTGAGGTGATGCAGAACTGTTATTGTCTTCCTATTCAGACCTTATTACTCCAACTGATTAATGTTTATGTGAGATCTTGAATATATTATCTACATTACAATGAGACTTCAATGCAGATATTATGACAATGTTTTCAAGCTTTCCTAATTTGGAATAAACTGCAATAACATTTAACTTGTGCCGTGGCACCATTAAAATCCAATTGCTGGGTGATGACTGGCAAATCACAGGAATTAATTATCGTCATGGTAACAGGATGGTAGATCCTGGTTAATTAGAGGTCGCCTTGAAGTTGTAGTTCGAGCATTATTTCTACATCATTCTACATTTCTACTGAATTCAAAGCAATTGTATAAGATGTAACAGGAAAATTCACGTCATATTTTTATATCTATAGCACATTTTTTATTTTCCTTATTTTAGGATCGCGTGTAAAGTTAATGCCTTTGGGCATCTTAAAGTAAATTGTAATAAGGTAACACGTGTACTTATTTGGTGTAAAGTAGATTGAATTGGTTTTTGCTACAAATTGAAAAGTGGATTATAGAGAATTTTAGCTGTAAAAACAATCTCCGTTTCCAGCAAAATAACAAAAGCATGACTCGAGGTAAAATGACTCATATTTACATAGCAGCCTAGTAAATATAACAATTCAATATTAACAATGTCATTTTTTAAGTGCAGATATAATCTGTTGAATTCTTAATCCTAAAAATGCAGATTCGTCAAAGTAATGGACAAAAAACATGCAAAACATTTAAACATGGAATATCGATCAGAGGAGCTAATAAAAATAGCCCTTTGGCCCATAATGTCAATGCTGAACCTGATGCCAAGGTAAACCTATCTCATCTGAGCACAGTAAACCTATTTCATCTGCCTGCACATGATCCATATCCTGCCATCCCTTTCATTATACATGTGCCTATCTTAAAATTAAAATGCACCTATCCCATCACACAGGATATGTGGTTTCCTCCCACACTCCTAAGACATACAGGTTTGTAGGTTAATTGGCTTGGTATAAATGTAAATAGTCCCTGGTGTGTGCAAGATAGAGTTAATGTGCGGGAATTGCTGGTCGGTGTCGATTCGGTGGGCTGAAGGGCCTGTTTTCGTTCTGTGTCTCTAAACTAAACTATCTGCCTATCTACTCCATTTCTTACCGCTAATCATGCAACACATTCCAGGCACCAACCAATTTCTGAAAAAAATCTTGCCCCACACATCTATACTATTACTAAATGTCTCATCTTGACCACTTCCTGTCGATGTTGTAAATACATTTTAGAAAAAAATGCTACCCTATATCGCTATGATTTTTTTCGCCATCGTACTCACCGTCCTCCTCTCCTCCAAACTTCCCAAGGTTTTTTCCGATTGGTGAAATGATAAAAAATGTTATGAATGTTAAAAAAATTATGAGATCAACTGATTGGTCTTCTCGCCTGACAGTCACCATGATGAAGGTCATGCCCATTCTGGGGGCCCAGGAGAATAAAGCCCCAGAGGCCGGACATGAGTCAGTCACTCTGGAAGATCGTGAGTGAGATTTGAGTCCTGAACTGTGATTCTACGCCAGAGAGTGGTAGCGGTGTGGAATGAGCTTCCAGTGGAAGTGGCGGAGGCAGGTTCATTGGTATCATTTAAAAATAAATTGGATAGGCATATGGATGAGAAGGGAATGGAGGGTTATGGTGTGAGTGCAGGCAGGTGGGACTAAGGGTAAAAAGTTGTTCGGCACGGACTTGTAGGGCCGAGATGGCCTGTTTCCGTGCTGTAATTGTTATATGGTTATATGTTATATGTTATATGGTGTGAACTGAACTGAACTGTGTCTGATAGAACTGTGCCTCGTGAGTGAATTGAACTGTGCCTGCCCCGTGAGTGAATTGAACTGTGCCTGCCCCGTGAGTGAATTGAACTGTGCCTGCCCCGTGAGTGAATTGCTGTGCCTGCCCCGTGAGTGAATTGAACTGTGCCTGCCGCGTGAGTGAATTGAACTGTGCTTGCCGCGTGAGTGAATTGAACTGTGTCTGCGACGTGCTAATTGAACTGAGCTGTGCCTGCCCCGTGAGTGAATTGAGCTGTGCCAGCCCCATGAGTGAACTGAATTGTTAGCCTTGCACTATGCTTGAATTGAAATGAAATGGATTGAATTGTTGGCCCTGCACTGTGCTTGACTTGAAATGGAAAGGATTGAATTTTTGGCCCTGCACTGTGCTCGAATTGAAATGGAATGGATTGAATTTTTGGCCCTGCACTGTGCTTGACTTGGAATGGAATGGATTGAATTGTTGGCCCTGCACTGTGCTTGACTTGGAATGGAATGCATTGAATTGTTGGCCCTGCACTGTGCGTGACTTGGACTGGAATGGATTGATTTTTTGGCCCTGCACTGTGCTTGACTTGGAATGGAATGGATTGAATTGTGCCCCTGCACTGTGCTTGACTTGGAATGGAATGGATTAGATTGTTGGCCCTGCACTGTGCTTGACTTGGAATGGAATGGATTGAATTGTTGGGCCTGCACTATGCTTGATTTGGAATGGAATAGATTGAATTGTTGGCACTACTGTGTGCTTGGTCCAAAGGTCCCACTCACTCCGGAAGTCCCGCTCGCTCCGGAAGTCCCGCTCGCTCCGGAAGTCCCGCTCGCTCCGGAAGTCCCGCTCGCTCTGAAGTCCTGCTCGCTCCGGAAGTCCCGCTCGCTCCGGAAGTCTCGCTCCCTCCGGAAGTCCCACTCAGTGGAGAGGCCGCGCTCAGCCGTGTGAGTAGATTCAAGAGTTTTACTGTCGTGTGAGAGTGAGCGAGTGTGTGAGTGTGTAAGTGTGTGTGCATGTGAGATGGACGGTGGCTGTGAGTGTGTGTGAGAGATGGAGGGTGTCTGTGTGTGGCTGTGAGCGTGTGATGGATTGTGTATGTGTGGGTGTGTGTGATGGAAGGAGTCTGTGTGTGTCTGTGTGTGTGTGTGTCTGTATGTGTGTGTGTCTGTGTGTGTGTGTCTGTGTGTGTGTGTGCCTGTGTGTGTGTGTGTGTGTGTGTGGCTGTGTGTGTGTATGTCTGTGTGTGTGTGTGTGTCTGTGTGTGTGTGTCTGTGTGTGTGTCTGTGTGTGTGTCTGTGTGTGTGAGTGATGGTGCGTGTGTGTGTGATGGAGGGCGTCTGTGTGTGTTTGGCTGTGAGTGTGTGTGATAGATTGTGTGGGTGTGTGAGATGGAGGCTGTGAATGTGTGTGATTGAGAGTTGTGTGATGGATGGTGTGTGTGTGTGTGTAATGGTGGGTGGATGTGTGTGCGTGTGTGAGCCCACCAGCGGTGAGTCAACTGCCAGCCCTCCAGTCGTGAGTCAACTGCCAGCCCACCAGCCATGAGTGACTGAGTGAACTGTGAGCCCACCAACCATGAGTGAGTCAACTGCCTGCCCATCTTTGGCCTACCTGAAACCACTCATTTTGATCCACAAGGCCCCTATTAGCCCAGAAACCAGTACCTTTTGCCCAAAACACCTGGATCAGCCCTGGGGGAGCATTTTTGCTCAAAAGGCCCGTGCCAGGCCAGATAAAGTGCCTTTCACTGACATTTCACTCTTTTTTTTTTAAAAGTCCCTTCGGCCCACCAGTAAGTATTCCCCATGTAAATACTAAACCTTACCCCAGTATTTTTCTCCCTCCCTACATTGGCTCCCCGTGAGATCCACGCCAGGATTGACTTTCCTCCTTCATTGTTGTGATCTGTAGAAAAAGATGAATAATGTCTAAAATTGATTCTCCACCCTATCCCCCTTCTCTCTCACAGTCTCTCACTCTTGGGGAGAATTTCTTGCAGTTTCTGAGCTGCCAGCCCACCAGCCCTGAGCGACTGAGCTACCAGCCCACAAGCCCTGAGTGACTGAGCTGCCAACCCACCAGGTCTGAGTGACTGAGCTGCCAGCCCACCAGGCCTGAGTGATTGAGCTGCCAGCCCACTAGGCCTGAGTGACTGAGCTGCCAGTCCACCAGGCCTGAATGACTGAGCTGCCAGCCCGCCAGGCCTGAGTGACTGAGCTGCCAGCCCGCCAGGTCAGAGTGACTGAGCTGCCAGGCCTGAGTGACTAAGCTGCCAGGCCTGAGTGACTAAGCTGCCAGGCCTGAGTGACTAAGCTGCCTGGCCTGAGTGACTAAGCTGCCAGGCCTGAGTGACTAAGCTGCCAGGCCTGAGTGACTAAGCTGCCAAGCCTGAGTGACTGAGCTGCCAGGCCTGAGTGATTGAGCTGCCAGGCCTGAGTGACTGAGCTACCAGGCCTGAGTGACTGAGCTGCCAGGCCTGAGTGATTGAGCTGCCAGGCCAGAATGACTGAGCTGCCAGCCCAAGAATCCATTCGGCCCACAATGTCCATACTAGCCCTCCGCAAACCAGTCCCTTCAGCCCATAACCTATTTATAGTCATATATACTTCAACCAGGTCTCCTGTCAACCGTGGTGTTCCAGAGAAAACAATCCAAGTTTGTCCAACCTCGCCTTATATCTAATATCCCACTAGATTAAGTGTGACCCGTTGGGTCCCATGTTCACATGAGAGGGCTGGTCCCCCAATGCAATATTCCACCTCTCCACCAATTCCAATATTGGTGGCCAGTAGGAGGGGGATGGGCTTTCCTGAGTGCTAGTATGGGTGTTGTGGGCTTAAGGGACTGGTTTCCAGAGGACTAGTATGGACATTGTGGGCCAAATGGATTATTGGGCTGGCAACTCAGTCACTCAAGCCTGGCATGCTGGCAGCTCACTCACCCATGGCTGGTGGGCTGGCAGTTGACTCAGGGCTATTCCTTGAAATTCCACTTCAAGCAGGATACAAGGCCACCAAATTCAAATACGATTTCATGCCACTTCAAGCAGGGTGCAAGGCCACCAAATTCAAGTGCAGTTTCATACCATTTCATGCAGGGTGCAAGGCCACCAAATTCAAATGCAGTTTCATACCATTTCAAGCAGGGTGAAACCACATAAAAAAAACACATAAAAACCACACACAATTCATTAGACATTCAGTGTGTTCAGTTGGTTCACAGCTCAGACAGATTCATGACCTCTCTCTCTCTCCCATCTTGCAGAGACTGTGCCACGCCCACACTTCTGGGTTTTATAGTCCCTCCCCCCTCCCCCTCGTGGCCTTCATGGTGTCATTGACAGGAGAGAATCTCAACATTTTTTAAACACTAATAACTCCTTTATTTTTTATCTGCACCTGATGAGCGGAGGGGGACTGAGTAAGATGGCCAACAATCACAGCCATATGTGGTAGCGTTTTTTCTTAAATCAATATACAGAGCACACAGGAAGTGGTCAAGTTTATACTTTTAATTAGAAGCTTTTTCAAACCAACCAACCATCACCACATTTGTTTAGCTTTATTAAACCAACCACCACATTTGTTTTGCTTTTTCAAACCAACCAACCACCACCACATTTGCTTTGCTTTTTCAAACTACATTAAGCACATTCACAGGTCAGTAAAATCACTCACAATTTAGTAGACATGTGACATGTAGACATGAAAAGGTGAATTTATTATCGGGAACAAGGAAATGAGTTGAACAGGTACTTTGGATCAGTCTTCACTAAGGAGGACACAAACAAACTTCCTGACTCAGAGCTGCTGTAGATTTGGAAGCAACAGCAGGAGAAGATAAGCAAGAGAAAACACTGATTGGCTCTAGCCCAAGTGGGAGGAGAGAAGTGAGTCAAAGCGGGGAAAACAGTTGAAAAGGAGAGGCAAAGCACAGGCAGACTTTACTCAGAGCTGCTGAAAACTGAGGAATTTGTTTTGTAAATTGGTAAATTCGGCAATTTATCAGTCAATATAAGCAAGACGGCTCTTAGGGAGCGGCAGTGAGGGAGCGGCCTTGTGAGGGAAGAGAAGTGCCCTGTGAGAAAAGTGCGAGTCTTTGGCTCGAGAGTCTTAGGAGAGGAGGCTAAGCAAAACACTGGAGAGGGAGAGACGAAAGAAGGAGATGTCAAGCAAGCTGATTCAGTGTGATGCTTGCAGTATGTGGGAGGTCAAGGACACTGCTGGTGCCTCTGGCTGCTACAAATGTGACAAGTGCATCCAGGTACAGCTCCTGAAGGACCGTATTGGGAAACTGGAAAAGCAAGTGGATGACCTCAGGTTCGTCCGAGAAACGGAGTCGTTCCTCGACAAGTCCTACAGTAAGATTGTTACACCTAAGGTACTGGAAGAGAGAAGGTGGGAGACAGTGAGAAAGGGAGGGAAGCATGGAATGCAAATGTCCCCGGGTGTTGTGAACAGGTTCACCCACTTAGAAGCTGTCGGGACAGAAGACGTTTTTACACTGAGCGGCGGACTGGCTTGCGATGCGATTAGGGCTGTTGAGCCAAAACCAAATAGGCCAAAGTCAGGTAACGCCATTGTAATGGGAGACTCCATTGTGAGAGGTACGAACAGGGGTTTCTGCGGCAACAGACGGGATTCGAGGATGGTGTGCTGCCTTCCTGGTGCCAGGATCCAGGATGTCACGGACAGAGTGCAGAAAATCCTCAAGGGCGAAGGTGAACAGCCGGAAGTGGTAGTGCATGTCGGCACAAACGATGTCGGAAAGAAGGGGATGAATATTCTGCAGCGTGACTTTAGAGAGCTCGGAAAAATGCTGAAAAGCAGGACCTCCAGGGTTGTTATCTCCGGTTTGCTTCCAGTTCCTCGTGCTGGCGAGAGCAGGAACAGGGAGATACGGGACCTGAATGTGTGGCTGAGGAACTGGTGCACGGGGCAGGGATTTAGATTCTTAGATCACTGGGATCTGTTTTGGAGTAAGGGGGAACTGTACAAAAGGGACGGATTGCATCTTAACAGGTGGGGGACCAGCATTCTGGCAGGCAGGTTTGCCACTGCTACACGGGTGGTTTTAAACTGAATAAGGGGGGTGGGGTGTCGAATGGGATAGTTGAGGATGGAGTTAAAGGGAAAGGGTTTCTTAAATGTGTGAGCGTAGAGACAGAGGGGTGTAAAATGAGGGTAGAAGCAATAGGTAGCAAGGTGAAAAGTAAAAGTGGCAGGCAGACAAATCCAGGGCAAAAATCAAAAATGGCCACTTTTCAACATAATTGTATAAGGGGTAAGAGTGTTGTAAAAACAAGCCTGAAGGCTTTGTGTCTCAATGCTAAGGAGCATTCGTAATAAGGTGGATGAGTTGAATGTGCAGATAGCTATTAATGACTATGATATAGTTGGGATCACGGAGACATGGCTCCAGGGTGACCAAGGCTGGGAGCTGAACATCCAGGGATATTCAATATTCAGGAGGGATAGACAGAAAGGGAAAGGAGGTGGGGTAGCGTTGCTGGTTAGAGAGCAGATTAACGCAATAGAAAGGAAGGACATTAGCTTGGAGGATGTGGAATCGATATGGGTAGAGCTGCGAAACACTAAGGGGCAGAAAAAGCTAGTGGGAGTTGTGTACAGGCCACCTAACAGTAGTAGTGGAGTTGGGGATGGCATCAAACAGGAAATTAGAAATGTGTGCAACAAAGGTAAAACAGTTATAATGGGTGACTTCAATCTACATATAGATTGGGTGAATCAAATTGGCAAGGGTGCTGAGGAAGAGGATTTCTTGGAATGTATGCGGGATAGTTTTCTAAACCAACATGTAGAGGAACCAACGAGAGAGCAGGCTATTCTAGATTGGGTATTGAGTAATGAGGAAGGGTTAGTTAGCTGTCTTGTTGTGCGTGGCCCCTTGGGCAAGTGACCATAATATGGTTCAGTTCTTCATTAGGATGGAGAGTGACATTGTTAATTCAGAAACAAGGGTCCTGAACTTAAAGAAAGGTAACTTTGAGGGTATGAGACGTGAATTGGCCAAGATAGACTGGCAATTGATTCTTAATGGGTTGACGGTGGATATGCAATGGAAGGCATTTAAAGACTGCATGGATGAACTACAACAATCGTTCATCCCAGTTTGGCAAAAAAATAAATCAGGGAAGGTAGTGCATCCGTGGATAACAAGGGAAATCAGGGATAGTATCAAAACAAAAGATGAAGCGTACAAATTAGCCAGAAAAAGCAGCCTACCAGAGGACTGGGAGAAAGGGAAAATAGGAGGACAAAGCAGAGGAGGACAAAGGGCTTAATTAGGAAAGGGAAAATAGATTATGAAAGAAAACTGGCAGGGAACATAAAAACTGACTGCAAAAGCTTTTATAGATATGTGAAGAGAAAAAGATTAGTTAAAACAAATGTAGGTTCCTTGCAGTCAGAAACAGGTGAATTGATCATGGGGAATAAGGACATGGCAGACCAATTGAATAACTATGTTGGTTCTGTCTTCACTAAGGAAGACATAAATAATCTGCCGGAAATAGCAGGGGACCAGGGGTCAAATGAGATGGAGGAACTGAGTGAAATCCAGGTTAGCCGGGAAGTGGTGTTAGGTAAATTGAATGGATTAAAGGCCAATAAATCCCCAGGGCCAGATCGGCTGCATCCCAGAGTACTTAAGGAAGTAGCCCCAGAAGTAGTGGATGCATTAGTGATAATTTTTCAAAACTCTTTAGTTTCTGGAGTAGTTCCTGAGGATTGGAAGGTAGCTAATGTAACCCCACTTTTTAAAAAGGGAGAGAGTGAGAAAACGGGGAATTACAGACCAGTTAGTCTAACGTCGGTAATGGGGAAACTGCTAGAATCAGTTATTAAAGATGGGATAGCAGCACATTTGGAAAGTGGTGAAATCATTGGCCAAAGTCAGCATGGATTTATGAAAGCTAATCATGTCTGACGAATCTTATAGAATTTTTCGAGGATGTAACTAGTAGAGTGGATAAGGGAGAACCAGTGGATGTGTTATATCTGGACTTTCAGAAGGCTTTCGACAAGGTCCCACATAAGAGATTAGTATACAAACTTAAAGCACACGGTATTGGGGGTTCAGTATTGATGTGGATAGAGAACTGGCTGGCAGACAGGAAGCAAAGAGTAGGAGTAAACGGGTCCTTTTCAGAATGGCAGGCAGTGACTAGTGGGGTATCGCAAGGCTCAGTGCTGGGACCCCAGCTATTTACGATATATATTAATGATTTTGATGAGGGAATTGAATGCAACATCTCCAAGTTTGCGGATGACACGAAGCTGGGGGGCAGTGTTAGCTGTGAGGAGGATGCTAGGAGGCTGCAAGGTGACTTGGATAGGCTGGGTGAGTGGGCAAATGCATGGCAGATGCAGTATAATGTGGATAAATGTGAGGTTATCCACTTTGGTGGCAATAACAGGAAAGTTTATTTGAATTTATTATATGAATGGTGGCCGATTAGGAAAGGGGCAGATGTTACGAGACCTGGGTCATTAAAAGTAGGCATGCAGGTGCAGCAGGCAGTGAAGAAGGCGAATGGTATGTTAGCATTCATAGCAAAAGGATTTGAGTATAGGAGCAGGGAGGTTCTACTGCAGTTGTACAGGGTCTTGGTGAGACCACACCAGGAGTATTGCGTACAGTTTTGGTCTCCTAATCTGAGGAAAGACATTCTTGCCATAGAGGGAGGACAGAGAAGGTTCACCAGACTGATTCCTGGGATGTCAGGACTTTCATATGAAGAAAGACTGGATAGACTCGGCTTGTACTTGCTAGAATTTAGAAGATTGAGGGGGGATCTTATAGAAACTTACAAAATTCTTAAGGGTTTGGACAGGCTAGATGCAGGAAGATTGTTCCCGATGTTGGGGAAATCCAGAACAAGGGGTCACAGTTTAAGGATAAGAGGGGAAATCTTTTAGGACCGAGATGAGAAAAACATTTTTCACACAGAGTGGTAAATCTCTGGAATGTTCTGCCACAGAAGGTAGTTGAGGCCAGTTCATTGGCTATATTTAAGAGGGAGTTAGATGTGGCCCTTGTGGCTAAAGGGATCAGGGGGTATGGAGAGAAGGCAGGTACAGGATACTGAGTTGGATGATCAGCCATGATCATATTGAATGGCGGTGCAGGCTCGAAGGACCGAATGGCCTACTCCTGCACCTATTTTCTATGTTTCTATATAGTAATGGCCAGAGGATCTGGGGTGACGGAGGTCCTGAAGGAAATCCACATTTGGTAGGAAATGGTGTTGGATTGACTGATGGGACTGAAGGCTGATAAACCCCCAGGACCTGATGGTCTGCATCCCAGGAGTGGCTTTAGAAATCGTGGGTGCATTGGTGATAATTTTCCAATGTTCTATAAACTCAGGATCAGTTCCTGTGGATTGGAGGGTAGCTAAGTTATCCCATATTTTAAGAAAGGCGGGAGAGAGAAAACGGAATTATAGACCAGTTAGCCTGACATTGGTGGTGGGGAAGATGCTGGAGTCAATTATAAAAGATGACCAATCTTCTGGTATTTTTTGAAGATTTAACTAGGAAGATGGACAAGGGAGAGCCAGTGGATGTAGTGTACCTGGACTTTCAGAAAGCATTTGATAAGGTCCCACATAGGAGATTAGTGTGCAAAATTAGGGCACATGGTATTGGGGGTAGGGTGCTGACATGGATAGAGAAGTAATTGGCAGACAGGAAACAAAGAGTAGGGATTAACGGGTCCCTTTCAGAATGGCAGGCAGTGACTAGTGGGGTACCGCAAGGCCCGATGCTGGGATCGCAGCTATTTACAATATACATCAATGATTTGTATGAAGGGATTCAAAGTAACGTTAGCAAATTTGCAGATGACAAAAAGCTGGGTGGCAGTGTGAACTGTGATGAGAATGCAGGGTGACTTGGACAGGTAGGGGGAGTGGGCAGATGCATGGCAGATGAAGTTTAAGGCGGGTAAATGTGAAGTTATCCACTTTGGTAGCAAAAACAGGAAGGCAGATTACTATCTAAATGGCGTCAAGATGGGAAAAGGGGAAGCACAATGGGATCTGGGGGTCCTTGTACATCAGTCTATGAAAGTAAGCATGCAGGTACAGCAGGCAGTGAAGAAAGCGACTGGCATGTTGGCCTTTATAACAGAGGAATCGAATATAGGAGCAAAGAGGTCCTTCTGCAGTTGTACAGAGCCCTAGTGAGACCACACCTGGGGTATTGCGTGCAGTTTTGGTCCCCTAATTTGAGGAAGGACATTCTTGCTATTGAGGGAGTGCAGCATAGGTTTACAAGGTTAATTCCCGGGACGGCGGGTCTCTCATATGCTTGGAGAATGGAGCAGATATGCTTATACACTCTGGAGTTTAGAAGGTTGAGAGGGGATGTCATTGAAACATATAAGATTGTTAAGGGTTTGGACACGCTAGAGGCAGGAAACATGTTCTCGATGTTTGGGGAGTCCAGAACCAAGGTCCACAGTTTTAGATTAAGGAGTAAGCCATTTAGAACGGAGATGATGAAACACTTTTTCTCACAAAGAGTGGTGAGTCTGTGAAAATTCTCTGCCTCAGAGGGCGGTGGAGGCGGGTTATCTGGATGCTTTCAAGAGTGGGCCAGATAGGGCTCTTAAAAATAGCGGTCAGGGGATATGGGGAGAAGACAGGAACGGGGTACTGATTGGGGATGCTCTCAGTTCAAAATGGCTTACCCCTTATTCTTAAGCTGTGGACCGTGGTTGTGGACTCCCCCAACATCGAGAACATATTTCTCATGTTATAGAGTTTGAATACTGAACAAATACTACTTTATACCGCTTATACAAATACTGGACAAGTCTTGCTGGAGATGTCACCAATTGAAGTTACTGCCTTACCATGCAAGAGACCCGGGTTTGATCCTGACGATAGTCGTTGTCTGTATGAAGTTTGTATGTTCACTACGTGACCTGCGTGGGTTTTCTCCAGGATAACACTGGTTTCCTCCCACACTCCAAAGACATACAGATTTGTAGGCTAATTGACTTGGTAAAATTGTAAATCATCCCTAGTGTGTGTAGGATAGTGGTAGTGTGCGGGTATCACTGGTTGGCATAGATTAGATGGGCCGAAGGGCCTGTTTCAGCTCTGTATCTCTAAATTGAACTAAATTAAGACTGGTGTGTAAGAAGGAACTGCAGATGCTGGTTTAAACCGAAGGTAGAGGCCCGGAAGCCGTTACAGAGGGAGGAGCGGCCTTCGTGTGGTGAGTTAAAAAACCCATCGCGGGGCTTGTTTCAACAGAGGCCCGGGAGCCGTTACAGAGGGAGGAGCGGCCTTCATGTGGTGAGTTAAAAAAACCATCGCGGGGCTTGTTTCAACAGAGGCCCAGGAGCCGTTACAGAGGGAGGAACCAAAATCTGCAACGTTCCATTCGCAGATCACACTTCAAATTAAGGGGGCTGGTGGAAGCCTCTGATTGGTCGAACGGACTAGAGGAAGCAGCCGTTACAGGACTAGAGGAAGCAGCTGATTTGCTTGTATCCCGGGTAAGGCTTTATTGTATTCGGTTAAGGGGGTGAATGAGGGCCAGGGCAGTTTACTGTTCTGGATCTCAGCTGTGGGAGGTCATGGAGTCTGAGTGCCCTCCAGACGTCCACATCTGCGCCAGGTGCGTCGAGATGGGGCTCCTAAGGGACCGTGTTAGGAACCTGGAACAGCAACTCGATGACCTCTGTCTGCTCAGGGAGAGCGAGGAGGTCATAGATAGGAGTTACGGGGAGGTGGTCACTCCAAGACCACGGGAGACAGAAAACTGGGTCACAGTTAGGAAGGGCAACGGGCAGAGGCAGGGACTGGTGAGTACCCCGGTGGCTGTACACCTTGAAAATAAGTACTCGTGTTTGAGTAAGGGTGGGGGAGACAGCCTACCTGGGGGCAGCGACAGCAGCCGGGCCTCTGGCACAAAGACCGGTCCTGTTGCTCAGAAGGGTAAGGAAAAGAAGGGGAGGGCAATTGTAATAGGGGACTCTATAGTCAGGGGGTCGGATAGGCGATTCTGTGGGCGCAGACAAGAGACCCGGTGGTAGTTTGCCTCCCTGGTGCCAGGGTCAGGGATGTGTCTGAACGGGTCCAAGAAATCCTGAAATGGGAGGGAGAGGAGCCTGAAGTTGTGGTACATATAGGTACCAACGACATAGGTAAAAAAAGAGAAGAGGTCCTGAAAGAAGAATTTAGGGAGTTAGGTAGAGAGTTAAGGAGAAGGACTGCAAAGGTAACAATCTCAGGATTACTGCCTGTGCCACGCGACAGTGAGAGTAGGAATGGAGCGAGGTGGAGGATAAATGAGTGGATGAGGGACTGGTGCAGTGGGTATGGATTCAAGTTTCTGGATCATTGGGACCTCTTTTGGGGAAGGTGCGACCTGTACAGAAAGGACGGGTTGCACTTGAACTCGAGGGGGACCAATATCCTGGCGGGGAGATTTGCAAAGGCTACTGGGGAGACTTTAAACTAGTATGGTTGGGGGGAGGGACTCAAATTGGGAAAGCTAGCAGTCAGTGTGTGAGGCAGGAGGCAGAGAATGGTAGCACTCTGACTCAAAATGTAGGTGAGAGAGAAGAAAAAGACAATAAACAGAGAATAAGAGAGAGTGGGTTTCTTAAATGTGTATATTTTAATGCTAGGAGCATTGTAAGAAAGGTGGATGAACTTAGAGCCTGGATTGACACCTGGAAGTATGATGTTGTGGCGATCAGTGAAACATGGTTGCAGGAGGGCTGTGATTGGAAAGTAAATATTCCAGGATTTCGTTGCTTCAGGTGTGATAGAATTGGAGGGGCAAGAGGTGGAGGTGTTGCATTGCTTATCAGGGAAGATATTACAGCAGTGCTTTGGCAGGATAGATTAGAGGGCTCGTCTAGGGAGGCTATTTGGGTGGAACTGAGAAATGGGAAAGAGGTAGCAACATTTATAGGGGTGTATTATAGACCGCCAAATGGGGAGTGAGAATTGGAAGAGCAAATATGTAAGGAGATTGCAGATATTAGTAGTAAGCACAAGGTAGTGATTGTGGGAGATTTCAATTTTCCACACATAGACTGGGAAACACATTCTGTAAATGGGCTGGATGGGTTGGAGTTTGTAAAATGTGTGCAGGATAGTTTTTTGCAGCAATACATAGAAGTACCTACTAGAGAAGGGGCGGTGCTGGACCTCCTGTTAGGAAATGAGACGGGTCAGGTGGCAGAGGTATGCGTTGGGGAACAGTTCGGGACCAGTGATCACAATACCATTAGTTTCAATATAATTATGGAGAGGGTCAGAACTGGACCTAGGGTTGAGATTTTTGATTGGAGAAAGGCTAACTTTGAGGAGATGCGAAAGGATTTAAAAGGAGTAAATTGAGACATTTTGTTTTATGGGAAAGTTGTGGAAGAGAAATGGAATACATTTAAAGGTGAAATTTTAAGAGTACAGAATCTTTATGTCCCTGTTCGGTTGAAAGGAAATAGTAAAAATCGGAAAGAGCCATGGTTTTCAAGGGAAATTGGACACTTGGTTCGGAAAAAGAGGGAGATCTACAATAATTATAGGCAGCATGGAGTAAATTAGGTGCTTGAGGAGTATAAAGAATGTAAAAAGAATCTTAAGAAAGAAATTAGAAAAGCTAAAAGAAGATATGAGGTTGCTTTGGCAAGTAAGGTGAAAGTAAACCCAAAGGCTTTCTACAGCTATATTAATAGCAAAAGGATAACGATGGATAAAATTGGTCCATTAGAGAGTCAGAGTGGACAGCTATCTGCAGAGCCAAAAGAGATGGGGGAGATATTGAACAATTTCTTTTCTTCGGTATTCACCAAGGAGAAGGATATTGAATTATGTGAGGTAAGGGAAACAAGTAAGTAGCTATGGAAACTATGAGATTCAAAGAAGAGGAAGTACTGACACTTTTGAGAAATATAAAGGTGGATAACTCTCCAGGTCCGGACAGGATTTTCCCTAGGACATTGAGGGAAGTTAGAGTAGAAATAGCAGGGGCTATGACAGAAATATTTCAAATGTCATTAGAAACGGGAATAGTGCCGGAGGATTGGCGTACTGCGCATGTTGTTCCATTGTTTAAAAAGGGGTCTAAGAGTAAACCTAGCAATTATAGACCTGTTAGTTTGACGTCAGTGGTGGGAAAATTAATGGAAAGGATACTTAGAGATAATATATATAAGCATCTGGATAAACAGGGTCTGATTAGGAACAGTCAACATGGATTTGTGCCTGGAAGGTCATGTTTGACTAATCTTCTTGAATTTGTTGAAGAGGTTACTCGGGAAATTGATGAGGGTAAAGCAGTGGATGTTGTATATATGGACTTCAGTAAGGCCTTTGACAAGGTTCCTCATGGAAGGTTGGTTAAGAAGGTTCAATGGTTGGGTATTAATGGTGGAGTAGCAAGATGGATTCAACAGTGGCTGAATGGGAGATGCCAGAGAGTAATGGTGGATGGTTGTTTGTCAGGTTGGAGGCCAGTGACTAGTGGGGTGCCACAGGGATCTGTGTTGGGTCCACTGTTGTTTGTCATGTACATCAATGATCTGGATGATGGTGTGGTAAATTGGATTAGTATGTATGCAGATGATACTAAGATAGGTGGGGTTGTGGATAATGAAGTAGATTTTCAAAGTCTACAGAGAGATTGATGCGAGTTGGAAGAGTGGACTGAAAGATGGCAGATGGAGTTTAATGCTGATAAGTGTGAGGTGCTACATCTTGGCAGCACAAATCAAAATAGGACGTACATGGTAAATGGTAGGGAATTGAAGAATGCAGGTGAACAGAGGGATCTGGGAATAACTGTGCACAGTTCCCTGAAAGTGGAATCTCATGAAGATAGGGTGGTAAAGAAAGCTTTTGGTGTGCTGGCCTTTATAAATCAGAGCATTGAGTATAGAAGTTGGGATGTAATGTTAAAATTGTACAAGGCATTGGTGAGGCCAATTCTGGAGTATGGGGTACAATTTTGGTCGCCTAATTATAGCAAGGATGTCAACAAAATAGAGAGAGTACAGAGGAGATTTACTAGAATGTTGCCTGGGTTTCAGCAACTAAGTTACAGAGAAAGATTGAACAAGTTAGGGCCTTATTCTTTGGAGCGCCGAATGTTAAGGGGGGACTTGATAGAGGTCTTTAAAATGATGAGAGGGATAGACAGAGTTGACGTGGACAAGCTTTTCCCACTGAGAGTAGGGAAGATTCAAACAAGGGGACATGACTTGAGAATTAAGGGACAGAAGTTTAGGGGTAACATGAGGGGGAACTTCTTTACTCAGAGAGTGGTGGCTGTGTGGAATGAGCTTCCAGTGAAGGTGGTGGAGGCAGGTTTGTTTTTATCATTTAAAAATAAATTGGATAGTTATATGGACGGGCAAGGAAATGATGGTTATGGTCTGTGCGCAGGTATATGGGACTAGGGGAGAATACGTGTTCGGCACGGACTAGAAGGGTCGAGATGGCCTGTTTCCGTGCTGTAATTGTTATATGGTTATATGGTTTATATGGTAGACACGAAAGCTGGAGTAATTCAACGGGACAGGCAGCATCTCTGGAGAGAAGGAATGGGTCCCTCCAGTCGAGACCCTTCTTCAGACTGATTAGGGAAATGAGAGATATGGACGGTGACGTGGAGAGATAATGAACAATGAATGAAAGATATGCAAAAAAGTAATGATGATAAAGGAAATAGGCAGTTGTAGGGTGAAAATGAGAAGCTGGTGCGACTTGGGTGGGGGAGGGATGGAGAGAGAGGGAATGCCGGGGCTACCTGAAATGAGAGAAATCAATATTCATGCCACTGGGCTGTAAGCTGTCCAAGTGATATATGAGATGCTGTTCCTCCAATTTGCATTTAGCCTCACTCTGACAATGGAGGAGACTGAGGACAGAAAGGTCTGTGTAGGAATGGGAAAGAGAATTAAAGTGTCCAGCAACCAGGAGATCAGGTTGGTTCACAAGGGCTGATTGAAGGTGTTCCGCGAAATTAATCACCCAGTCTGCGTTTGGCCTCGCCGTTGAATAAGAGGCCACATCTTGATCAATGGTTACAGTAGATGAGGTTGTGTAAATCCCAGCTAAAACAGAGCAGTAATAGCACCAACATTTAGTAAAGGGCTCATGTATTGTTAGGCCATTTTGATCAAGTCTGATGTACTCTGCAGAAATAAGACAAGTTGCTGAATGGTGCCAGCAAGTCTAGGGCCCAGATCAGTGTTGCAGAGAATGAATGAGATTTCATAGAAACATAGAAAATAGGTGCAGGAGTAGGCCATTCGGCCCTTCGGACCTGCACCGCCATTCAATATGATGTTGGCTGATCATCCAACTCAGTATCCTGTACCTGCCTTCTCTCCATACCCCTAATCCCTTTAGCCACAAGGGCCACATCTAACTCCCTCTTAAATATAGCCAATGAACTGGCCTCAACTACCTTCTGTGGCAAAGAATTCCAGAGATTCGCCACTCTCTGTGTGAAAAATGTTTGTTTCATCCTAAAAGATTTCCCCTTATCCTTAAACTGTGACCCCTTGTTCTGCAGAGGACCTCCAAGGAAGTGTAAAAGGCATGAAGTTGATTGGATTACTGCAACAGCATTGTAAATATTGTAAATAATGTTGCTAGACAGTTACCCAGTTTTTTGTTGATTGGTTAAAAGTGTTAAGCCCTGTCTGGTTTGTATGAGTTCCAGGGTAAATGTTGTATTATTCATGTATGGTGGTTTCCTTCTGGAAGCTTCTTCCAGATACAATGTATTTTAGACCATATTATTGGGTTGGGGAACGGTCAATAATGTACTATTGTAATTAATATGTTTGATTGGATTGTAAAGAGACCACCCCTAGGTAGTTCGGCCCCTCAAGGTTCGGAGACGTATAAAAGGCTGCCCCCATTAGATTAGATTAGATTAGATCCTTTATTTGTCATTCAGACCTTTCGGTCTGAACGAAATGTCGTTGCCTGCTGCCATACATATAATAATAAACAACAAAACACACAATAAACACTAATTAACATCCACCACAGTGAGTTCACCAGGCACCTCCTCACTGTGATGGAGGCAAAAGTCTTAAAGTCACTGTCTCTTCCCTCCTCATTCTCCCTCTGCGCTGAGGCGATATGTTGTTACCCCACCAGGCGATGGTAAGTCAGTCCCGCGGCTCACCGAGCTCCGTGAACGGGCCGGTTCAAGCTCCGCGGCCCGGGGTGGTCGAAGCTGCCACCCACCAGTCCAGCGGACGCAGCTTTTGCCGCGGGAGCTCCGGAAAACAGGCACCAGCCTGTGACCTGCGAGCTCCCGACATTGTCGTCCACTGGCCCGCGGCCGAGCCCCGTATTCAGGTCACCGACGCCAGAACGCCGCCTCAGCTACCGGAGCGCCGTCCCAGCCCCGAGTCGTGCCGCTGCCACCGGAGCGCCCGATCGCCGCCACAGCTCCGAAGTCGGCCAGCCTTGCGTTGGTGAGTCCTGGCTGGCTCTGCCTCCGGAGCCTCAAGGTCGGTCGCAGGTTGGAGGCCGCCAGCTCCGCCATTAGGCCTCAGCGCCGACGGAGGCAGAGAAGGGGGGGATACGACTGAAGAGTCGCATTCCCCTGAAGGGAGAGACATAAAACCATGTTTCAGCCCCCCCCCCCACACATAACACAACCTAATAACCAAAAATTTAATTAAACAAGACAAAAAAACAACAAAAAAAGTAAAAACAGACGGACTGCAGGCGAGCCGCAGCCATTCAACAGCGCCGCCACTTCCATGAGGTACTTTGTCGATCTTCTGGAAGAGCGCTTGGGACTGTGTGACCCTTTGGAGTGTTTTTGCTTGCACGAGGCTGAAGGGCTTGGCCAGGCAGATACAAGGATCGAACCCACGGTGGTTTAGGTATCGTATAGGGGAATTTGTTGTTCTATCCAAAAATAAAGATTACTTGTTCCAGTGCTTGACTCAGTGGTTTTTGACTGAACTAGACAGGGGTGTAAGATTTAGAAGAGCTTATTTACAGTTGGTGCAGGTTCAAGCGAACCTCTGCCTAACCTGAAAGGGCTGACGGATTCCCTGGACAGATTCGAGGGAGAAGGTATAGCGAAAGGTATTGCATTTTCTGCGGTTGCAGTAGAAGGTACCTGGGGATGGGGTGGTTTGGGTGGGAAGGGATGAGTTAACCAGGGACTTGCAGATGCCACGGTCTCTGGAAGGCGGAAAGGGATGGAGATGGGAAAATGGGGCTTGTGGTGGGATTCCGTTGGAGGTGGTGGAAATTTCAGAGGATTATGTGTTGTATACGACTGCTGAAAGGGTGGAAGGTAAGGACTAGGGGGACTCTGTCTCTGTTGCGACTAGGGGGAGCAGAAGCAAGGGAAGAGCTGCAGGGTACTGAGGACACATGAGTGAAGGCCTCATTTATAATGGAAGTGGGGAACCCCGTTCCCTAAAGAATGAGGACATCTCAGATGTTCTAGTATTCAACACATCATCTTGGGCACAGATGCAGCGTAGACGGAGGAATTGGGAGTAGGGGATAGAGTCATTGCAGGAAGCAGGGTGAAAGGAAGTGTAGTCGATATAATTGTGGGTGTCTGTGAGTTTGTAATAGACGTCAGTCAATAGTCTATTTTTTGTGATGGGGACTGTGAGATCAAAAAAAGGGAGGGAGGTGTCGGAAATGGTCCAAGTAAATTTGAGTGCAGGATTAAAAAATTGGTGGTGGCGTCGATGAAGTCCAAGAGTTCTGCTTGGGTGCAGGAGGTAGCACCGATGCAGTCATCAATGTAATAGAGATAGAGTTCAGGTATAGGGCCAGTGTACGCCTGGAACAGGGATTGTTCAACGTAGCCTACAAAGAGGCAGGTGTAGCTGGGACCCATGCGGGTGCCCATCACTACGCTTTGTAGGAACTGGGAGGAGTCAAAGGAGAATTTGTGAGGACCAGCTCCGCTAGGCGGAGTAGAGTGTTAGTAGAGGGAAATTGGATGGTTCTGCGGTCAAGGAAGAAACGGAGGGCTTTAAGACTTGCCTGATGGGGAATGGAGGTGTAGAGTGACTGAACATCCATGGTAAAGATGAGGGAGTGGGGGCTTGGAAAGCAGAAGTCATTAAAGAGACGAAGGGCATGTGAGGTATCTTGGACAGGTCGGGAGAGATTGGACCAGGGGGGATAAGATGGAGTCGAGGTACATGGAAATAATTTCCGCCAGTAAAGCGGGGTTTCAGAATCAACTAGATCTCCAGCAGTGTAGCTCTGAGGCTCAGCACATATGTTACCCATACGGCTTTCAATATGAGCCCCAGTTAGAGTCAGACTTTAGTTCAGTTTAGTTTATTGTCACATGTACCAAGGTACAGCAAAAAGCTTTTGTTGCGTGCTAACCAGCCAACGGAATGACAATACATGATTACAACCGATCCATCCATTATGTACGAATACATGTTAAAGAGAATAACATTTTGTGCCAGAAAAGTCCGATTAAAAATAATCCCATAGTACTCGACAGATCTGAGAGGAGATTAAGAAGATTTAAAATAAGAAATGCTGCTGTTGGAGTGGAGGTTTAAATGAGTGGAGCGATTGTAATGTGTGGTGGCCGATTTAGACCTCATTGGGACTTTGCAGCCTCATTTAGACCTCATTGGGACTTCGTCAAGCCAAATGTGCTGGCTGCGGCCGGGGCTCTGGAGCTCCGGCATGGCTGCAGCTGGCAAACCCGTTCCCATAGCCAACTTCTGTGGCCAACTTTGCCAACCAGTATCTCGTAACCTCTGTTGATCCAGCAAAATGGGTAATTCAGCAAGGCTCTGGAACCAAGGGTGCGAGAAAATCGGTGGTGGACCTGTACAAGTATTATTCTACTATGCATACTTGGGTTTTTTAAAGGAAGATAAGACAGAAAATGATTAAGGACAAAGGTTCAACACAGAACATAGAATGGTTTAGTACAGGAACAAGCCCTTTGGCCCACATTGTCTATGATGAAAATTATGCCAAGTTAAACTAATCTCCTCTGCCTGCATGTGATCCATATTCTCTCATTCCCTGCATATCTATGTGCCCATCTAAAGCCTTTGAAATGCCACTCCGTCAATACCCGTCAATACCCCAGCAGTGCATTCCAGGAACTAATCACACTGTGTAAAAATAACAGCTCCACATATCTCCTTTCAACTTTGTCCCTCTCACAAAGGTCAAGTATGGACAGAATTCCTTTTTCAATTCTTCAATTCCTCAATTTTTCAATTCCTTTTTCAAAATATTACAAGTCATCGGAGCAGAATTAGACCATTCAGCCCATCGTCTACTCCGCCATTCAATCATGGATGATCTATCTTTCCCATTTCAACCCAATTCTCTTACCTTTGCTCCATAATTCTTGATATCCTTACTATTGAAGAAGCTGTCAATCTCTGCCTTAAAAATATCTAATGACAGCTTCCACAGCCATCAGTGGCAATACATTCCATATATTCACCACCCTCTGACTAAAGAAATTCCTATTCATCTCCTTTCTAAAAGTATTTCCTTTTATTCTGAGGCTATGCCTTCTGGTCCTAGACTACCCCACTAGTAGAAACACCCTCTCTGCATCCACTCTATCTGAGCCTTTTACTATTCGATAAGTTTCTATGAGATGCCCCCTCATCCTTCTAAACTCCAGCTAATACAGGCCCAATGTCAAACGCTCATCATATGTTAATCCAAATTTCCCCGAGATCATACTTGCAAACCTCCTCTGGGCCCTCTCCAATGGCAGCACACCCGTCCTCAGAGATGGGGCCAAAATCTACTCTTTATTCCCCATTATCACTTCTGCAGCATCATTTTCCAACGGTCCAATGTCCACTCTTGCCTCCCTCTTACTCATTATTTAACTGGAGAAACCTCTTGCTATAGACAAACATGCTGGAGAAACTCAGCGGGTGAAGCAGCATCGATGGAGCGAAGGAATAGGTGACGTTTCGGATCGAGACCCTTCTTCAGACTGATGTGGAGGTGCGGTGGGGGCGGGAAGAAGAAAAGAGGCAGAGACAGTAGGCTGTGGGAGATCTGGGAAGGGGATGGGAAGGAGGGAGATAGCAAGGAATACCTGAAATCAATCTTCATACCGCTTGGGAGTTTACACATTACATCGAAAATAGGTGCAGGAGTAGGCCATTCGACTCTTCAAGCCTGCACCGCCATTCAATATGATCATGGCTGATCATCCAACTCAGTATCCCATCCCTGCCTTCTCTCCATACCCCCTGATCCCTTTAGCCACAAGGGCCACATCTAACTCCCTCTTAAATATAGCAAATTAACTGGCCTCAACTACCTTCTGTGGCAGAGAATTCCACAGATTCACCACTCTCTGTGTAAAAAATGATTTTCTCATCTCGGTCCTAAAAGACTTCCCTCTTATCCTTAAACTGTGACCCCTAGTTCTGGACTTCCCCAACATCGGGAATAATCTTCCTGCATCTAGCCTGTCCAACCCCTTAAGAATTTTGTAAGTTTCTATAAGATCCCCCCTCAATCTTCTGAAATTTTAGCGAATACAAGCCGAGTCTATCCAGTCTTTCTTCATATGAAAGTCCTGCCATCCCAGGAATCAGTCTGGTGAACCTTCTCTGTACTCCCTCTATGGCAAGAATATCTTTCCTCAGATTAGGAGACCAAAACTGTACGCAATACTCAAGGTGTGGTCTCACCAAGACCCTGTACAACTGCAGTACAACGTCCCTGCTCTTATACTCAAATCCTTTTGCTATGAATGCTAACATACCATTTGCTTTCTTCACTGCCTGCTGCACCTGCATGCCTACTTTCAATGACTGGTGTACCATGACACCCAGGTCTCGTTGCATCTCCCCTTTTCCTGATCGGCCACCATTCAGATAATAGTCTACTTTCCTGTTTTTCCCACGAAAGTGGATAACCTCACATTTATCCACATTATACTGCATCCGCCATGCATTTGCCCACTCACCCAACCTACCCAAGTCACCTTTCAGCTTCCTAGCATACTCCTCATAGCTAACACTGCCCCCCAGCGTCGTGTCATCCGCAAACTTGGAGATGTTGCATTCAATTCCCTCATCCAGGTCATTAATATATATTGTAAATAGCTGGGGTCCCAGCACTGAGCCTTGCGGTACCCCACTAGTCACTGCCTGCCATTCTGAAAAGGACCCGTTTACTCCTACTCTTTGCTTCCTGTCTGCCAGCCAGTTCTCTATCCACATCAATACTGAACCCCCCAATACCGTATGCTTTAAGTTTGTATACTAATCTCTTATGTGGGACCTTGTCGAAAGCCTTCTGAAAGTCCAGATATAACACATCCACTGGTTCTCCCTTATCCACTCTACTAGTTACATCCTCGAAAAATTCTATAAGATTCGTCAGACATGATTTACCTTTCATAAATCCATGCTGACTTTGTCCAAGGATTTCACCACTTTCCAAATGTGCTGCTATCCCATCTTTAATAACTGATTCTAGCAGTTTCCCCACTATCGATGTTAGACTAACTGGTTTGTAATTCACCGTTTTCTCTCTCCCTCCCTTTTTAAAAAGTGGGGTTACATTAGCTACTCCCCAGTCCTCAGGAACTACACCAGAATTTAAAGAGTTTTGAAAAATTATCACTGATGCATCCACTATTTCTGTGGCTACTTCCTTAAGTACTCTGGGATGCAACTTATCTGGTCCTGGGGATTTATCGGCCTTTAATCCATTCAATTTACTTAACACCACTTCCCGGTTAACCTGGATTTCACTCAGTTCCTCCATTTCATTTAACCCCCGGTCCCTTGCTATTACCGGCAGATTATTTATGTCTTCCTTAGTGAAGACAGAACCAAAGTAGTTATTCAATTGGTCTGCCATGTCCTTGTTCCCATGATCAATGTGCCTGTTTCTGGCTGCAAGGGACCTACATTTGCTTTAACTAATCTTTTCCTCTTCACATATTTATAAAAACGTTTGCAGTCAGTTTTTATGTTCCCTGCCAGTTTTCTTTCATAATCTATTTTCCCTTTCCTAATTAAGCCTTTTGTCCTCCTCTGCTGGACTCTGAATTTCTCCCAGTCCTCTGGTAGGCTGCTTTTTCTGGCTAATTTGTACGCATCATCTTTTGTTTTGATACTATCCCTGATTTCCCTTGTTATCCACGGATGCACTACCTTCCCTGATTTATTCTTTTGCCAAACTGGGATGAACAATTGTTGTAGTTCATCCATGCAGTTTTTAAATGCCTTCCATTGCATTTCCACCGTCAACCCTTTAAGAATCAATTGCCAGTCTATCTTGGCCAATTCACGTCTCATACCCTCAAAGTCACTTTTCTTTAAGTTCAGGACCCTTGTTTCTGAATTAACAATGTCACTTTCCATCTAATGAAGAACTCAACCATATTATGGTCACTCTTGCCCAAGGGACCACGCACAACAAGACTGCTAACTAACCCTTCCTCATTACTCAATACCCAGTCTAGAATAGCCTGCCCTCTCATTGGTTCCTCTACATGTTGGTTTAGAAAACTATCCCGCATACATTCCAATAAATCCTCTTCCTCAGCACCCCTGCCAATTTGATTCACCCAATCTATATGTGGATTGAAGTCACCCATTATAACTGTTTTACCTTTGTTGCACGCATTTCTAAATTCCTGTTTGATGCCATCCCCAACTCCACTACTACTGTTAGGTGGCCTGTACACAACACCCACTAGCGTTTTCTGCCCCTTAATGTTTCGCAGCTCTACCCATATCGATTCCACATCCTCCAAGCTAATGTCCTTCCTTTCCATTGCGTTAATGTCCTCTCTAACCAGCAACGCTACCCCGCCTCCTTTTCCTTTCTGTCTATCCTTCCTGAATATTGAATATCCCTGGATGTTCAGCTCCCAGCCTTGGTCACCCTGGAGCCATGTCTCCGTGATCCCAACTATATCATATTCATTAATAACTATCTGCACATTCAACTCATCCACCTTATTACAAATACTCCTTGCATTGAGACACAAAGCCTTCAGGCTTGTTTTTACAACACTCTTACCCCTTATACAATTATGTTGAACAGTGGCCCTTTTTGATTTTTGCCCTGGATTTGTCTGCCTGCCACTTTTACTTTTCACTTTGCTACCTGGGAGGAGGAGCCATCTTGGTGAACGGCTGCTAGCCAGCAGCCGTCCGTTTTAAATCCGTTTTTTTTATAGTTTTTAGTGAGTCCTGTGTTTTGTTTGTAGGGGATATGGTCTTTTTAATGTGGGGGGTAGGTGTAAACTTAATTTCTAGGTCCCTACCTGGTCGGTGTGGCAACCTTTTCTCCGGGCTGCCCGTCGATCCGTCCTCGTGGCCTACCTGCGGGCTTGGAGCGCCGTTTCCTGGCGGGAACCGCCCAGCACCTTGGCCTCGGCGGCGGCACAGCATTGGAGCGCTGGAGCGGAGCGGGCGATCCCTTGCCTGGGTCGCCGCGCTGGAGCGACGCGCTGGAGCTTGGCGAGCTGGACCGCCGAGAGCAACAACTCCGGGCTGCGGGTCTGCGGAGCGGAGAGGCGGCGCCGACTTTGTCATCTGGAGCCTGGGAGCTCCAAACCGGCGCGGCCTTGTCGGCTTCGGCAGCCGCGGGCTCCAACCAAGAAGCGGCCGTTCCAAGTGGCCCAGCCGCCGAAAGGACTCTCCCGACGCCGGGGCAAGACCACCCGGTGAGAACGGCCAGGAACATCGGGCCTCCGTAGAGGCAATTGCGGTGGCCTCAATAGGCTTGACTTTGGGGTGAACATGGGGTGGGGACTGGACATTGTGCCTTCCTCCACGGTGCTACCCACTGTGGGGGGATGATTTTTTTTGTCTATTTGTAGTCTTGTAGGTCTGTGTCCAAGATGGCTGCCGTGAAGAGAGAGTGGACGCTGGCACGATTTGGTTGCCGCTGCTCCCTCTTCACACTGTGTTTTTGATTTTCTGTTTTTGGATTGAATCCTGTTTTTAATTTGTGTCTCTGTGATGTCTTTATTGTTATATTCCGATTATATGTTATTCCGATATACTATGTAAGGTGTCCTTGAGATGTTTGAAAGGCGCCCATTAAATAAAATTTATTATTATTATTATTACCTATTGCTTCTACCCTCATTTTACACCCCTCTGTCTCTCTGCTCTTGCACCCCCCCCCCCCCCCCCCCGCCACATTACCCAAATATGAGGTGCTGCTTCTCCAATTTGCAGTGGGACTCACTCTAGCCATGGAGGAGGCCCAGGACAGAAAGGTTGGATTTTGAATGGGAGGGGAAGTTGAAGTGCTGAGCCACCGGGAGATCAGGTTAGTTAGTGCAAACTGAGCGGAGGTGTTGGGCGAAGTGATCGCCAAGCCTATGCTTAGTCTTACTGATGTAGAGCGGCTGAGACCTAGAGCAACTGATGTAATAGATGAGGTTGGAGGAGGTGCAGGTGAACCTCTGCCTCACCTGGAAAGACTGCTTAGCTCCTTGGATGGAGTGTAGGGGGGAGGTAATGCGACAAGTGTAGCATTTCCTGCAGTTGCAAGGTAAAGTACCAGGGAGGGGTTGGTTTGGGTGGAAGGGACGAATTGACCACAAATTGGAGGAGCAGCGCCTCATATTTCGCTTGGGCAGTTTACACCCCAGCGGTATGAACATTGACCTCCAATTTCAGGTAGTCCTTGCTTTCTCCCTCCTTCCCCTCCCCTTCCCAGCTCTCCCACAGCCTACTGTATCCGCATCTTCCTTTCTTCTTCCCGCCCCCCCCCCCCCCCCCCCCCCCCCCGCCCTCGCACCTCCACATCAGTCTGAAGAAGGATCTCAACCCGAAACTTCACCTATTCCTTTGCTCCATAGATGCTGCCTCACCCGCTGAGATTCTCCAGAATTTTTGTCTACTTTCGATTTTTCCAGCATTCTTAAACCTTTGGCTAGCCTCTTTTATATTATTGACTAGCTTACCTTCATGCTTCATAATTTCTCCCCACATTGCCTTTTTAGTTACCTTCTGTTGGTTTTTAAAAGCTTCCCAATCCTTTAGCTTCGCAGTAACCTTTGTTTAGAGATACAGTGTGGAAACAGACCCTTCAGCCCACTGAGTCCGCATCAACCAGTGATCCCCGCACATTAACACTATCCCACATATACTAGGGACAATTTACACTTACACCAAGCCAATGAACCTACTTGCCTTTACGTCTTTGGAGTGTGGGAGGAAACCAAAGATCTCGGAGAAAACCCACATGGTCATGGGGAGAACGTGCAAACCCCATACAGACAGCAGGCATAGTTGGGATCGAACCCAAGTCTCCGGTGCTGCAAGTGCTGTAAGGCAGCAACTGTACTGCTGTTCCACCTTGCTGCCCATGGTGGCACAGTGTTTGCAACATTATATATCTCTCTTATATTCCTTCTACCTTCCTTCTCTGCTCCTTTCTCTCTTGAATCTCTCACACAGCATCTAAAGAGTTACAAACCTCCTCCCACACGATTTTTCTTCCTCCGACGGTGAATAATCTTGTCTTGTTCACACAAGGAATAATTGATACTCACAATGGGAATAAACAAAAATTCATGAATCTCCGCCTGAGTTTTGTTGAATGTATCTCAGTTGTAGAGCAGAGTTTCATGGACATGGTAGTTTGGAACATTGGGAGTTGCATGGGAGGCTGAGTCAGAGACATCTGCTTTCGCTCAGACACAGTGTATTCAAAGCGATATTCTTTTTGGTTATGTACCATTCACTCTGCCTTAGTTTAAGCTGCAGGAGGAGATTTGCAACACAAATCACACATTACTATGCCTACTGAGTCTCTCAAGGGGCCTCTGACTCAAAGCGTCATTTAATTATTCTCCCTTCAAGCTGTTCCAGGTACATTTCACTCCCCGAGCACAAAAATATATTTACATTAATGTTTGCGCTTCACGGTTTCTTGGTAAAGCTTCCTCACTGCAGCAGAAACTGCAGCAAACGCATCTGTACAGCATATGGCAGGTATAACATAGAATAGAGTTAAAATAATGTTGCTCTTGTATAGTGAAAATCACAAAGTGCTGGAGTAACTGATCAGGTCAGGCGGCATCTCGGGAGAACATAGAAAAGTCAATTTCCCTCCTGGGATAAATAAAGTTCTATCGTAGTTGAGGCCAGTTCATTGGCTATATTTAAGAGGGAGTTAGATGTGGCCCTTGTGGCTAAAGGGATCAGGGGGTATGGAGAGAAGGCAGGTACAGGATACTGAGTTGGATGATCAGCCATGATCATATTGAATGGCGGTGCAGGCTCGAAGGGCCGAATGGCCTACTCCTGCACCTATTTTCTATGTTTCTATGTCTATGTTTCTATGTATCGTAATGTTTTTGGTCTGGACCCTTCCTTATACTGCATACACTATCATAGATTTTCTCAACGAATAAATAGGCGATTCAACCCCACTAATATTTATAATCAACACAAGACATCTCCTACCTTATTTCAAATGGATCTATTTGAATAGCCTCCTAATCCGTTTGCTCTCGATGATCTTTCAGCTTCCCCCTCTGTTTAAATTGACTTTAGAGTGGCGGGGGTTTCAGAGAAAGTATAATTGATGTGTATAAAAATTATGAGAAGAGGTGAAAGAGTGTGGTGGAGACATCAGTGTAAAGATTAATAACCAGGTGGATAAACCTAAGCCAGATGTGTGGGAGAGAAGATGATTTTGTTTTGTTGCATGATTGGTTATGGTGGTCATAAGAGTCATAGAAAACCTTAGAATAATACGTCATGGAAACAGGCCCTTTAGCCCGATTTGCCCACACAGAACAACATGTCCCATCTGCCTGTGTTTGGCCCATATCTCTATAAACCTGTCCTATCTATGTACCCGTCTAACTGTTCCTTATATGTTGCTATCGTACCCACAAAAGCATCTGGAAGAAAATGTCGGAAAGAATGGTAGGTTCACAGTGTGTAGAAACATAGAAACATAGAAAATAGGTGCAGGAGGAGGCCATTTAGTCCATCGAGCCAGAAATGCCGTTCATTGTGATCATGACTGATCATCCACAATCAGTAATCCGTTCCTGCCTTCTCCCCATATCCCTTGATTCCGCTATCCCCTAGAGCTCTAACTATTAAATTCATCCACAGCCTTCTGTGGCAGAATTCCACAAATTCACAACTCTTTGGGTGAAAAACTTTTTTCTCAACTCAGTTTTACATGTCCTCCCCTTTATTATTACTGGTTCTGGGCTCCTCCAGCATTGGGAACATTTTTCCTGCATCTAACGTGTCCATAATTTTATATGTTTCTAAAAGATCCCGTCTCATCCTTCTAAATTCCAGTAAATACAAGCCCAGTCTTTCCAATCTTTCCTCATATGACAATCCCGCCATCCCAGGGATTAACCTCGTGAACGTACGCTGCACTGCCTTAATAGCAAGGATATCTTTCCTCAAATTAGGAGACCAAAACTACACACAATATTCCAGACGTGATCTCACCAGAGCCCTATACAACTGCAGAAGGACCTCTTTACTCTTATACTCTAATCCTCTCGTTATGAAGGCCAACATGCCATTAGCTTTCTTTACTGCCTGCTGTACCTGCATGTTTACTTTCAGTGACTGGTGTACAAGGGCACCCAGGTCTCGTTGCACTTCCCTTTTTCCTAATCTGATACCACTGAGTTAATAATCTGCGTCCTTGTTCTTGCCGCCAAAGTGGATAACCTCACATTTATCTACATTATACTGCATCTGCCATGCATCTGCCCACTCACTCAACCTGTCCATTTCACCCTGCAACGTCCTAGCATCCTCATCAGTTCACACTGCCGCCCAGCTTTGTGACATCTGCAAAATTGCTAGTGTTACTTTCAATCCCATCATCTAAATCATTAATACATATTGTAAATAGTTGCGGCCCCAACACCGAGCCTTGCAGCACTCCACTCGCCACTGCCTGCCATTCTGACAGGGTCCCGTTTATTCCTACTCTTCGTTTCCTGTATTCCAACCAATTCTCTATCCATGTTAATACTCTATCTCCAATACCATGTGCTCTAATTTTGCCCACTAATCTCCTGTGTGGGACCTTATCAAAGGCTTTCTGAAAGTCCAGATACTCTACATCCACTGGCTCTCCTTCATCCATTTTACTTGTCACATCCTCAAAAATTCCAGAAGATTAGTGAAGCAGGAATTCCCCTTCATAAATCCATGCTGACTTGGACCAATCATTTTACTGCTATCCAAATGCGCCATTATTACTTATTCAATAAGTGACTCCAGCTTCTTCCCCACCACCAAAGTCAGGCTAACTGGTCTATAATTCCACGTTTTCTCTCTCGCTCCTTTCTTGAAAAGCGGGATAGCATTAGCTACCCTCCAATCCACAGGAACTGATCCTGAATCTAGAGAACATTGGAAAATGATCGCCAATGCTTCCACAATTTCTAGAGCCACCTCCTTGAGTACCCTGCGATGCAAACCATCAGGCCCTGGCGATTTATCAGCCTTCAGTCCCATCAGTCTACCCAATACTATTTCTCGCCTAATGCAAATTTCTTTCAGTTCCTCTGTCTCCCTAGATCCTCTGGCCTCTAGTACTTCTGGGAGATTGTTTGTGTCTTCCTTAGTGAAGACAGAACCAAAATACCTGTTCAACTCTTCTGCCATTTCCTTGTTCCCCTTAACACGTGTTTCTGCCTTCAAGGGACCCACATTTGTCTTTACTCATCTTTTTCTCTTACCATACCTAAAGAAGCTTTTACCATATATTCTTAGCCATCTTACCCTCGTACTTCACCTTTTCACCCCATTTTGACCTTTTTGTTACCTTCTGTTGTCCTTTGAAAGTTTCCCAATATTCTTCTTGCTTCCCACTACTCTTTGTTATGTTATACACCTTTTCTTTTCGTTTTATACTGTTCCTAACTTCCCTTGTCAGCTACGGTTGGAATCTTTCTTCCTCTTCGGAATGAAATGATCCTCCATCTTCTGGATTATGTGCAGAAATTCCTGCCATTGCTGTTTCACCATCATTCCTGCTGGGATCCATCTGGGATACACTGCTTGGGAGGGATGTGGGACCTGGTCACCCAGCTGAGAAGGACCATAAGACATAGAAGCAGAACTGGGCCATTCAATTCAATGGGTCTGCTCCACCTGATCTAGTGATCTAGTTTTCCCTCTCAACTCCATTTTCCTGCCTTCCCCCTGTTAACTTTGACCCCCTTACTGATCTATTAATCTCCGCTTTAAAAATACCCAATCACTTGGCCTCCACAACCATCTGAGGCAGTGACACACATTGAGGGAGGGTGAGAAGAATGTGGGCCATGAATCTTGGGTGGGTGGTAGGGGTGTGGGACAGACATCTTGTAAACATGATAGTGCCAGACACCCTCATCACTTTAAGCAGATGGAGTACTTGATCTGCTGCAGTGTGCAAGACTATGGTCCAAGAGATGAGAAGTGGGATATGGTTGGAAATTACAACTTGTATGGAATCAATGTGCTCAAAGCCCTTCTGTGAACATTTCTTTGATGTTCGATTCTTCAAATACATCAATGGATTTTCCCGGAAACAGGTCAACCAGTTCCACATTCAACCACTCAATCACGAAAGACGTTTCTCCTGAATACACTTTTCAATTATTTATGGCTGCTTCAGATCATTAAACATTACTTCTGAAATCGGTTGCAAGAATGGTTGTCATTTTTGTGTTTATTCTTCGAAAATCCTTTCGCGCTGTTGAAGCCCCCAACTGATGCACCATAGAAAGCACCGCAGATGCATCATAGAGACCATGCTGTTGGGTTGCATCACAACTTAGCTCTGCCCAAGACCAGTAGAAACTGTAGAGTAGTGAATGGAGCTCAGTCCATCACACACATCAAACAACCAACCATTGACACCATCTACACTTCACCCTGCCTCAGAAAAGTTGCTAACATAACCAGTGACTATGTCCCAGCCGTTTTTTTCTTCTTCTTTCTGCTCCCATCTGGCAGAAAGATCAGAAGCACAAGAGGGTGTTCTGCCAGCTTCTTCCTCTACATTTTCAGGCTTCTGCATGGTACTTCCCACAAGCTAGGGTACTATTCAATTAATCACTACCCATTGAAGACATCGGACTTTGTCTACGGAGCTGATGCGTTACAAGGCTGAGAACTATATTCTGTACTTTGTATTGTCCCCATTGCTCTATCTATTGTACGAGTTTGAACTGATTGTATCTATGTTTAGTATATTCGATCTATTTAGATATCATGCTAAACAAAGCTTTTCACTGTACCTCAGCAGATGTGACAATAATAAACTTATACCTATTAGTTCACTGCTCAGCACTATCCTGACTTTGAAGTACAATATATGAACCACCCTTTGTTATTCTTCTGGAACTCCCCACGCAATGGCATTGAGGGAGTACATTTACCAGAAGGACTGCAGATGTTTAGGAAGCCAATCATCAGCAGCTTCTCACGGGTAATTCGGGATAGGAATTAAATGTTGGCCTTGCCAATAACGCAAGCAATGCTGAAACCCTGAAGACATTTCTAGTGTAGATGGGACATGCTGGTCTGTGTGGCTAACTTGGGCCGAAAGGCCTGTTTTCACAATGTTTGACTCTGTCACTCTGAAATAAATTAACTTACCTTTCATGGGATGCTCTATCATTGCGAACCTGGTTAAGATTCCAAGATAGTGCCTAACCCAGGCGAATATTTGTGTGCTTGTCGCAGAAGCAGATCTGCAATCACACTTTACAATCGCTCCACACTTTTAAACCTCTACTCCTACTGTACAGTGTGTATGGCTCGATTGTAATCATGCATTGTCTTTCATAAGTCACAAGGTCATAAGTGATAGGAGTAGAATTAGCCTATTTGGCCCATCAAGTCTACTCTGCCATTCACTCGTGGCTGATCTATCTCTCCCTCCTAACCCCATTCTCCTGTCTTCTCCCTATAACCTCTGACACCTGTACTAATCAAGAATCTATCTATCTCCGCCTTAAAAAAATGCACTGACGGCCTCCACAGTCTTCTGTGGCAAATAATTGCACAGTTTCACCACCCTCTGACTAAAGAAATATCTGAAGAAGGGTTTCGGCCCGAAATGTTACCTATCTCCTTCGCTCCATAGATGCTGCTGCACCCGCTGAGCACCCGCTCCAGCATTTTTGTGTACCTAAAGAAATACCTTCTCATCTCCTTCCTAAAGGAATGTTCTTTAATTCTGAGGCTATGACCTCTAGTCCGAGACTCTCCCACTAGTGGAAACATCCTCTCCACATCCACTCTATCCAAGCCTTTCACTATTCTGTACGTTTCAATGAGGTCCCCCCCTCATTCTTGTAAACTCAAGCGAGTACAGGCCCAGTGCCGACAAACTAATTCTTGGGATCATTCTTGTAAACCACCTCTGGACCCTCTCCAGAGCCAGCACATCTTTCCTCAGATATGGTGCCCGAAATTGCTCACAATATTCCAAATGCAGCCTGACCAGTGCCTTACAGAGCCCCCTGTGTTCACACAACAAAAGCTCTTCACTGTACCTCGGTACACGTGACAATAAACAAAACTAACTAAATCATTAATCATTGTACAGTATTACAATGTTGTCACTGTGTAATGCATTTTGTGATCTCCTTTGTCATTCACAGCTGATGGGTGAAAACATAGAACAGAAAACATAGAATAATAGGTGCAGGAGCAGGCATTCGGCCCTTCGGTTCAGCACCACCATTCAATATGATCATGGCTGATCATCTAAAATCAGTACCCCGTTCCTACTTTTCCCCCATATTCCTATATTCCATTACCCCTATGAGCTAAATCTAACCCTCTTGAAAACATCCAGTGAATTGGCCTGCATTGCCTTCTGTGGCTTCCTGCTCCACACATTGCTCAGGCAACCAATAAGTGAGTTATCGATCAGGCAGCTCATGGACAGCATGTTAATGAAGGGAGACTCCATAATTCAAAGCACTTAACACCCTTTGCCTGCCTTCTGACATCCTTTCCCATGGACATGAAGGTTGTCCCCATTATCTTCTGGGATGATTCATGCCTAATTTATGCAGAGGCAAATGATGACAATAACTAATGTAGGAAAGTAACCTTGCACTCGTAAATACCCACTGGAATTCGGAATAGATTTTAGTAAATGAGATAATGCCCTCCTCGGACATTGTGAAGACATTTAATCAGTGGAGGAGCATAACTGAAGTATGTGAGAGTATAAATCTCGTTCCACATAATTAATTATGAATACAATAGCTTGTAATAACCACACTTGCATATGCAGCTCGCATTGATTCAAAGTAATTTTCACTTTGTGTCATTATAATTGGTACAATGTAATTTGAGGCTGGGTTTGCCGAGATTGTATTGAAGCAGATGGTGTGGAATTAGCTGCTTACATTCTATCCATCTTGAAATAGTCTGCACCAACAATCTCTTGTGAAACTATTAAATAACTATGAAGAAACTATCCTTCATCTCATAGGCACTAAGTAACCTCAGTGTACCTTTTTACAAAACACCCCCTATCTCCAATCTGGTGCGTATGCTGTCAATTCCAACTTGTACCCAACCATGCCCGATTTGCTTTATGAGTTAATTCCCATAAAAAGCTAACCTTATGTCAGATATGACCGAGAGATCCAGGTGGAGATTGTGTAAAGCCTGTGCTCTTTGTGCTGAAATCAGTTGTAATAAGCATAAAGGGCCTGTCCCACGAGCAAGCGACTGCATGCGGCAAGCGTGACCTAACGTGGTCGCTTGAGCCGTACGGCCTCGCGGGGCCGGTCCCACTTCGATCGTCTGAGCCGTATGGAGTCGTGCGGAGCTGGTCCCGACATCGCGCGGGGCTCCGAAAAACTGACACTGTCCAAAAATTCTGCGCGGCAACGGCCTGCCGGCCCGCAGCCGCATTGAGGCCGTATGCACCGCCTTGATGGGCGTGCGCAGCGTCTCGACGCCGTACGTAGTGTCTTGACATTGTACGCAGCGTCTTGACAGCGTACGCTTAGTGCGAACTTCCCATGGACTTCGCTCGAACTTCACGTCAACTCATACGGGATCACTCGACCTCCGCGCGGCCCCCGCTTCCGGTTTGGTCGCGCTCTCCGCATGCAGCCGCATGCTCGTGGACAGGCCCCTCACTAATTTAAAAGATACTGCTCCACAATTAGGAATACAGTTGATGATAATCTACATAATAATTTATACTGTTACATATTCCACACTACTTTGTATCTAGGCTTTAGACTGTTCATATAAAAGACCCAACCATAACCTTAGTCAACAGTGGGTGAATAACCAATCATTTATTGTCCCACTTATAGTACTAGATACAACGACAAAGCAGCACGAGCTGTGTCAATTACGCTATAACATAGTTAACCCAAACTGAAAGAAGCCACAAACCTTCTTCTACTTTTATTTAAAAGTAGCTCACATGTCTCTCTTCACAAAACTTCCATACCACCATGCAGTGGCCGGGGAGGGAAGCAGCTCGGGTGGCTACAAGCAGCCGCCGGGACCCGACAGCAGAACTGGCTGCCACTTCAGCGCCTTCTGACAGCCCGCTCACCACTGGCAGTGCTCTCCGTCTGATCATCTCTCTCCTGCCGATCGCCGGCTTCGCTCATGTCAGCCTCTTCCCGCAAATCCTTAAATTCCCACAGCCGAGTAACCTCAATCGCGCTGTCAGAATTTAATAATTTGCGGGAAGCGGCTGACATGAATGAGGCCGGCGAGTGGCAGGAGAGAGAAATACGGTATTTAAAAACATAAAGCACCAAGAAATGTACTTGCCACGTTATTGGTGCACAAATTCCATTCAATGGCAATCCATATTTGAAAACCCCGCCTAGAAACTAGCGCTGCGCATGCGCAGTTGGCTGCTACGCATGTGCAGTACAGCAAAGGCAGAATTTCAGCTGCCTTCAGCCCCGCTTGTCATTGACAGCTTCAAGCAGCGCTGACAGCACATGGGCTGCACAGACCTTTGCGTGTTACAGGTACTGCGGAAGAAAGGCACGGAGAATTATGCCTACCTAAGAGATCAATCTCTTAGATAGGCATAATTCTCCCATGCATTTACTATTTATATTTAGTAATTACCATGTTATAATTTTAGTCAGGGTAGGCAGTGTCTACCTTGCCTACCCTGGCGGCACGTGCCAGCTGTGCAGGGCACCCTGCCAGTGTCTCTGCATCAACCTGCTCTTCTCCAGAGGCAGTGAAGGGTACTGGACAGACTATGCTGCCAGGGTTGACAGGCTGCTCCATTTCAGAGCTTTTACAGAGACCTTACCTGCTAGTGTCTCCGAGCCCAGTTCGAACTCCTTGTTGGAGCTTCAGCGAAGTTCCTTTTCAGGCCGTGTCTGACCACATCCTCAGCTCCACGCTTGCCAAACAGCTTCCTTTCGGAGCTTTAAAAATACATCGCTGTGCAAGGCGCACTTGCCAGCATCTCTGACGGTGGGACAGACTGCTCCTGCGGCCCTTCTGCTCGTTCGAAGCCTTTGCGGAGCTCACTGAACAGGCCACAGTTGCCAGTACTTCGAGCCTGATTCGACAGGCTGCTTTTGCGGGCCTTCTGCCTTTTTGGAACTTTGTTGGAGCTTACTGTGCAGATCGCGCTGCCAGTTTCTCCCAGCCTGGATCGACAGGCTGCTCCTTTGGGCCAGCTGCTCCTTCGGAGCCATAGCGGAGCTCACTGGACAGATCGCACCTGCCAATACTGCAAGCCTGGTTCGACAGGCTGCTCCTGCAGGGCCAGCTAGTGGCTCCCGCCTGCTCCTTTCCGCAGCTTCAACGGAGGTAGCAGCGTGGGCCGTGCCCTGTCAGCTTCTCCGCGTTCTGCCGCCTGCTCCCTTTCGGAGCCTCAACGGAGGTAGCTGTGTGGGCCGCGCCCGTTAGCTTCTCCGCGTTCAACTGTCTACTCCCTTTCGGAGCCTCAATGGCAGTAGCTGCACGGGCCGTGCCCGTCAGCCTCTCAGAGTCCGGCCGCCTGCTCCCTTTTAGAGCCTCAATGGCGGTAGCGGTACGGGCCGCTCCTGTCAGCTTCTCCAAGCCCACTGCACCTATTTTCAGAGCAGCGGCCCGTTCCTGAAACAAAAATGCCTTACCTGCCGGAGCAGTTTCGAATTGCTCCGATTCCCGAGCCATGCGTTGACATATTGACGCGCATGTGGGCGGGCGGGTTCTTCACATAGTCTCATCATGAGACTTCAATATAAAATCATTATTGCCGTTTGCATATCTTTCATTCATTTATCCGATGTACCTTTTATATCTCTGATTTCCCTTTCCCCTGACTCTAAGAAGAAGGGTCTCGACCCGTCACCTATTCCTTTTCTCCAGAGGTGCTGCCTGACCCATTGAGCTACTCCAGCTTTTTGTGTCTATCTTCAGTTTAAACCAGCATCTGCATTTCCGTCCTATACAGAATTAATAGTACTGTTTCTGCGAACTTTTCAAGTTAACCATATAACCATATAACCATATAACAATTACAGCACGGAAACAGGCCATCTCGGCCCTACAAGTCCGTGCCGAACAATTTTTATTTCCCCTTAGTCCCACCTGCCTGCACTCATACCATAGCCCTCCATTCCCTTCTCATCCATATGCCTATCCAATTTATTTTTAAATGATACCAACGAACCTGCCTCCACCACTTCCACTGGAAGCTCATTCCACACCGCTACCACTCTCTGAGTAAAGAAGTTCCCCCTCATGTTACCCCTAAACTTCTGTCCCTTAATTCTCAAGTCATGTCCTCTTGTTTGAATCTTCCCTATTCTCAAAGGAAAAAGCTTGTCCACATCAACTCTGTCTATCCCTCTCATCATTTTAAAGACCTCTATCAAGTCCCCCCTTAACCTTCTGCGCTCCAGAGAATAAAGACCTAATTTATTCAACCTATCTCTGTAACTTAGTTGTTGAAACCCAGGCAACATTCTAGTAAATCTCCTCTGTACTCTCTCTATTTTGTTGACATCCTTCCTATAATTGGGCGACCAAAATTGTACACCAAACTCCAGATTTGGTCTCACCAATGCCTTGTACAATTTTAACATTACATCCCAGCTTCTATACTCAATGCTCTGATTTATAAAGGCTAGCATACCAAAAGCTTTCTTTACCACCCTATCTATATGAGATTCCACCTTCAAGGAACTATGCACAGTTATTCCCAGATCCCTCTGTTCAACTGTATTCTTCAATTCCCTACCATTTACCATGTACGTCCTATTTTGATTTGTCCTGCCAAGGTGTAGCACCTCACATTTATCATCATTAAACTCCATCTGCCATCTTTCAGACCATTTTTCCAAATGGCCTAAATCACTCTGTAGACTTTGGAAATCCTCTTCATTATCCACAACACCCCCTATCTTAGTATCATCTGCATGCTTATTAATCCAATTTACCACCCCTTCATCCAGATCATTGATGTACATGACAAACAACAAAGGACCCAACACAGATCCCTGAGGCACCCCACTAGTCACCTGCCTCCAACCCGACAAACAGCCATCCACCATTACCCTCTGGCTTCTCCCATTCAGCCACTGTTGAATCCATCTTGCTATTCCTGCATTTATACCCAACAGTTGAACATTCTTAACCAACCTTCCATGAGGAACCTTGTTAAAGGCCTTACTAAAGTCCATATAGACAACATCCACTGCTTTACCCTCGTCAATTTCCCTAGTAACCTCTTCAAAAAATTCAAGAAGATTAGTCAAACATGACCTTCCAGGCACAAATCCATGTTGACTGTTCCTAATCAGACCCTGTTTATCCAGATGCTTATATATATTATCTCTAAGTATCTTTTCCATTAATTTGCCCACCACTGAAGTCAAACTAACAGGTCTATAATTGCTAGGTTTACTCTTAGAACCCTTTTTAAACAATGGAACAACATGCGCAGTACGCCAATCCTCGGGGACTATTCCCGTTTCTAATGACATTTGAAATATTTCTGTCATAGCCCCGGCTATTTCTACACTAACTTCCCTCAATGTCCTAGGGAATATCCTGTCAGGACCTGGAGACTTATCCACTTTTATATTTTTCAAAAATGTCAGTACTTCTTTTACTTTGAACCTCATAGTAGCCATAACTACTCTACTAGTTTCCCTTACCTCACATAATTCAATATCCTTCTCCTTGGTGAATACCGAAGAAAAGAAATTGTTCAATATCTCCCCCATCTCTTTTGGCTCTGCAGATAGCTGTCCACTCTGTCTCTCCAATGGACCATTTTATCCCTCGTTATTCTTTTGCTATTAATATAGCTGTAGAAACCCTTTGGATTTACTTTCACCTTACTTGCCAAAGCAGCCTCATATCTTCTTTTAGCTTTTCTAATTTCTTTCTTAAGATTATTTTTACATTCCTTATACTCCTCAAGCACCTCATTTACTTAATGCTGCCTATAATTATTGTAATCTCCCTCTTTTTCCGAACAAGATGTCCAATTTCCCTTGAAAACCAGGGCTCTTTCCAATTTTTACTGTTTCCTTTCAACCGAACAGGAACATAAAGATTCTGTACTCTTAAAATTTCTCCTTTAAATGTCCTCCATTTCTCTTCTACATATTTTCCATAAAACAAAATGTCCCATTTCACTCCTTTTAAATCATCTCGCACCTCATCAAAGTTAGCCTTTCTCCAATCAAAAATCTCAACCCTAGGTCCAGTTCTGACCCTCTCCATAATTATATTGAAACTAATGGTATTGTGATCACTGGACCCGAAGTGCTCCCCAACGCATACCTCCGCCACCTGTCCCGTCTCATTTCCTAACAGGAGGTCCAGCACTGCACCTCCTCTAGTAGGTACCTCTATGTATTGTTGCTTGAATTTATGTCCCTGTCTTGGAATTTTGTTGGACCTATGGCCAATTCAAGGTTTATTACACTAAAAATGATCTGCATACCTCTAGTGAATCTATTAAATCAAGTTTAAATCATTTTCAGAGAATTTGAATTGGGTTGCTTACGTGGGGGACTTACGTGGAAGACTTAATTAAAATTCCCCATCTTTACTGTTATTCCCATTTAGACCGTCATTGATATATCTGAACAAGAAATCCAATTTTAAATACACAAAGATGTACTTAACTTTGGGAAAGACAAAAGTTTTGCAATCAAATCCAGGAACCACAGCACTGAAAAAGAGCTTTCAGTTGATCAAGTCTGCACTAGTGGAGCCGATGGAAGGCATTGAAACGGTAAGTGGTCAGAAACTTTTCTAAAAATAATTGAACCTCATTGAAACATCCAGAATAGTGAAAGGCTTCAAGGGCCTGTAACCACACTATGTCTCTAAAATCTAAATTCTAAAGCAAGTGGAGAATATTCCATAATGCTCTTAACATGTGCCATGTAGATGGTTGAACAATATTGGTTATCATGAACTGGGTCATTTGCCATAGAATACCTAGTCTCTGAACTGCTCATATAGCCATGGTACGTCAGTAGAATTTCCAATTGAGTTTTTGGTAAATGGTGACCCACCAGGATGTTAAATTTGTCAGCACTGGGCCTGTAATGAAAGGCTTAAATAGAGTGAATGTAGAAGGGATGGTTCACTGATGGGAGAATCAAGGACTAGAGGTCATAGCCTCAGAATTAAAGGACGTTCTTTTAGGAAGGCGATGAAGAGGAATTTCATTAGTCAGATGGTGGTGAATCTGTTGAATTATTTGCCACAAAAGGCTGCGGAGGCCAAGTCATTGGATATTTTTAAGGCAGAGTTAACTAGATTCTTGCTTAGTACAGGTGATGTGGAGGGCAGGAGAATGGGGTTAGCAGGGAGAGATAGATCAGCCATGATTAAATGGCGGAGTAGACTTGATGTGCCGAAAGGCCTAATTCTACTGCTATTCCTTATGACCTTATAAAGGACATTGGTTTAGGGTAAGCAGTAAACGGCTTGGAAAGGATTAAGGAGTATAGATTGAATCTGGAAAGCAGTGCTTGAGTGGAGCTGGTGATCCATCAAGGCAAGCACTTGAAATGTTATATATAAAGGAACTGCAGACGCTGGTTACCAAAGGTAGACACAAGATGCTGGAATAACTCCATGGGTCACACGGGTGGTCTGATATTTTGGTGAACAGCAATGATTTGGTATACAATAGTGAACCAGATGGCTTTTTATAAAATACTAGAGCAAGTGAGACCTGTTGGGTCCCGTTCCCCAACCCAATATATTGCACCAAGCAGTGCAGGGCAGCTGATGGGTGCCTGTTGTGACGCCAGAGATCCCCCTTGTGACGCCAGTCAAGGCAACCCTCACTCAACTGCACAGGCGCGGTCGGCAAGTGGGAGTTTTAAAGTTTAAAATGGCAATAATTTGTAAAATTTAAGATCAATGTGAATGCATCTCAATCTCCCTCTTCAGTCCCCTATTCCCCTCCTCCATTATCCTCCCTCTCCCTACCCGCCACCAACCCTCTACTGCTTCCTCCACTCACCCCCTCCCTCCCCTCCTCTCACTTCCCCCTCCCCTCCTCCATTAGCTCGGATACTCCCACCCCCTCCTCTTCATCCACTCTCTTCTTTCCCCTCTTCCCCTTCCCTCCCTCACTCCCTCCTTCACCTCTCCTATCCCCGACCCTCAGTCACTTCCTCCTTCCCTCCATAATCCCTCATCCCTCCCTACCCTCCTCCTCTCCCTCTATCCCCCTCCTCCAACTACTCACTTCCACCTATTACACCCCTCCACTCTCCCTCCTCACCTCCTCAACATTCCCCTCCCTCTCCCACCCTACCACCTCCTCTCCCTCATTCTCCGCATACGCTCTCCTTACCTCTCCAGGATCTCGATCTAAACCACCGCCAGCCCCTATTTCTCCACGATGTCGGCAAATAAGTTGTACTTGAGGCAGGGGCTGTTGGGGGGAACGGGCCGAGCGGCCTCGAGCCGGGAGAGGGGGAGGGAGAGGCCGAGGCTGTTGCCTAGTCCTTGCCCATGGTCCCGCTCCTCTCCCTCCCTGTGGGCCCCGAGCAGCAGCACCGCTGCCCCCAGACCTTTCAAATCCCACACGAGCGGATACCAGGCCCACTGCGCACGTGCCGGGAGACTTTCAGTTATTTTAAAATCCGCTCGCGCATATCCCCAGTCACTCCCTCCCTCCCTCCATAACTTGTCTCCCCTCCCTATACCCCTCCTCTCCCTCTATCCCCCTGCTCCCCCACTCCTCATCAACCCACCCCCCCCCCCCCCCCCCCCCCCTCACAATGAAAATCGTGATTTTTTTTTAATGGAATTCTCAATGATATTCGCATTTTTACTTTAAAAAACCTAAACACAATGTTAGCTGTTAATGAAAATGGAAGTAATTTAAACCGAGTTTTATTGAAAATCGAGATTTTTGATGTAAATGAGATTCGGGATCCCATTTTGACATTATTGTGACGCGGCTGACGGGCAGAACAAGTGGAAAAGTGTTGAAAGTGGTTTTTGTAAGGTTTAAAATGTCTATAACCTGTAAAATATAACATAAATCTGAACAAAACCCATCTCTTTTACATCCCAGGGCAATGGTGAGTAAGGTGGGCCAAAAATTGGCGTGCTATAGTGTACCGTTTTGGCTGAGTTTTGAAACATCACGCACTCACACACAGAGAGTTTTAGTAATATATAGATAATAAGAAATGCTTGCAACATGCAACAGGTCGCCGCATCTGTAAAACAACGTTTTTCAAATTTTCATAGGTATTTATTAATTCCCTGTGGTATTGTGGTCAATATTATTTATATTAGATTTTAATTTAAGTATTATTTATTTAATTGATCAAGAATTCGATCATGAGAACAATCCACAATCTACATCCGTGGATAACAAGGGAAATCAGGGATAGTATCAAAACAAAAGATGAAGCATACAAATTAGCCAGAAAAAGCAGCCTACCAGATAACCGGGAGAAATTCAGAGTCCAGCAGAGGAGGACAAAGGGCTTAATTATGAAAGGGAAAATAGATTATGAAAGGGAAAATAGATTATGAAAGAAAACTGGCTGGGAACATAAAAACTGACTGCAAAAGTTTTTATAGATATGTGAAGAGAAAAAAGATTAGTTAAAACGAATATAGGTCCCTTGCAGTCAGAAACAGGTGAATTGATCATGGGGAACAAGGACATGGCAGACCAATTGAATAACTACTTTGGTTCTGTCTTCACTAAGGAAGACATAAATAATCTGCTGGAAATAGCAGGGGACCGGGGGACAAATGAGATCGAAGAACTGAGTGAAATCCAGGTTAGCCGGGAAGTGGTGTTAGGTAAATTGAATGGATTAAAGGCCGATAAATCCCCAGGGCCAGATCGGCTGCATCCCAGAGTACTTAAGGAAGTAGCCCCAGAAATAGTGGATGCAATAGTGATAATTTATAAAAACTCTTTAGATTCTGGAGTAGTTCCTGAGGATTGGAGGGTAGCTAATGTAACCCCACTTTTTAAAAAGGGAGGGAGAGAGAAAACGGGGAATTACAGACCAGTTAGTCTAACGTCGGTAGTGGGGAAACTGCTAGATTCAGTTATTAAAGATGGGATAGCAGCAGATTTGGAAAGTGGTGAAATCATTGGACAAAGTCAGCATGAATTTATGAAAGGTAAATCATGTCTGACGAATCTTATAGAATTTTTCGAGGATATAACTAGTAGAGTGGATAAGGGAGAACCAGTGGATGTGTTATATCTGGACTATCAGAAGGCTTTCGACAAGGTCCCACATAAGAGATTAGTATATAAACTTAAAGCACACGGTATTGGGGGTTCAGTATTGATGTGGATAGAGAATGGCTGGCAGACAGGAAGCAAAGAGTAGGAGTAAACGGGTCCTTTTCACAATGGCAGGCAGTGACTAGTGGGGTACCGCAAGGCTCAGTGCTGGGACCCCAGCTATTTACAATATATATTTACGCTTTCGACAAGGGAATTGAATGCAACATCTCCAAGTTTGCGGATGACACAAAGCTGGGGGGCAGGGTTAGCTGTGAGGAGGATGCTTGGAGGCTGCAAGGTGACTTGGATAGGCTGGGTGAGTGGGCAAATGCATGGCAGATGCAGTATAATGTGGATAAATGTGAGGTTATCCACTGTGGTGGCAAAAACAGGAAAGTAGACTATTATCTGAATGGTGGCCGATTAGGAAAAGGGGAGATGCAACGAGACCTGGGTGTCATGGTACACCAGTCATTGAAAGTAGGCATGCAGGTGCAGCAGGCAGTGAAGAAGGCGAATGGTATGTTAGCATTCATAGCAAAAGGATTTGAGTATAAGAGCAGGGAGGTTCTACTGCAGTTGTACAGGGTCTTGGTGAGACCACACCAGGCGTATTGCGTACAGTTTTGGTCTCCTAATCTGAGGAAAGACATTTTTGCCATAGAGGGAGTACAGAGAAGGTTCACCAGACTGATCCCTGGGATGGCAGGACTTTCATATGAAGAAAGACTGGATAGACTCGGCTTGTACTCGCTAGAATTTAGAAGATTGAGGGGGGATCTTATAGAAACTTACAAAATTATTAAGGGTTTGGACAGGCTAGATGCAGGAAGATTGTTCCCGATGTTGGGGACGTCCAGAACACGGGGTCACAGTTTAAGGATAAGGGGGAAATCTTTTAGGACCGAGATGAGAAAACATTTTTCACACAGAGAGTGGTGAATCTGTGGAATTCTCTGCCACAGAAGGTAGTTGAGGCCAGTTCATTGGCTATATTTAAGAGGGAGTTAGATGTGGCCCTTGTGGCTAAAGGGATCAGAGGGTATGGAGAGAAGACAGGTACAGGATACTGAGTTGGATGATCTGCCATGCTCATATTGAATGGCGGTGCAGGCTCGAAGGGACAAATGGCCTACTCCTGCACCTATTATTCTATGTTTCTATGTTTCTAATCACTCTGCTGCAAGGAAGTGCTTGGGACATTATGGGCATTCTGATAGTAGTCCCAATACTTCATATGCCAGGTCAATTACAGGTCTCTGCAAAATTTCAGTCTCCCTAACTCCAAAGAGATACAGATTTGTAAACTAATTTGTTTGGTAAAATTGTGTATAGGATTCTGTTAGTTTGTGGGGATCACTGGTCGGTGCGGACTCAGTGGGCCGATAGGCCTGTTTCCACACAGGATCTATAAACAAAACTAAACTAAACTAAACTGAACTAAATTAAACTAAACTTAACTAAACTAGAAATAGAGAGACGGAAAAGGGAACTTTAAAAATGTACAACACCAAGAAGGGGTAATTTGAAACGGGTGGTTTTCACTCAATTACTAGATGACCTAATCCTTGGAAATTTCACCAATCAACATGTTTGTGCATTCTTGACTTGCAAAAATGTCTGCATGTACATTCATTTCTAAATATATACAGGTCTGATTCATTACTTTCCATGTTTTTCATGTAAAGTGTGTATACAGATAAAGATAAGGGAAGAATTCAAAAAAGGAAACCATCCTTGGAAAAAAATAAATTAACAATGACAGATAATTATGGCGAGATTGTACTTTACTAAAAATAAATGCATCAGACCATAAATTTGGCAATGCGAACGAGAACCAGATTAATGGGACAGGTGAGGAGCAGCGAGAATTAGTGAATGAATAACCGCGCAAAGGTTGGCAGAAAAAATGAATTTGAAGATTTTCTTAAAAATAAGCTTGCCCGAGAAAGGAAGGTTCTCTCAACCTCAGCACATCACATTATTTCAGAGCCAATAAAAGGACTGTAAAAGGACCCAAAGTGCTGGAGTAACTCGGCAGTTCTGGCAGCGTATCTGGCAGCATTTTCTCTGGATGCATCACAGTTTGGTTTGAGAACAGCTCCATCACAGACGGCAAACAATTGCAGTGAATTGTGGTTGCAGCTCAGACCATCACACAAACCAACCTCCCTTCCATTGACTCCATTTATACCTCACGCTGCCTCGACAAGGCCAGCAGCATAATCAAGGATGAGTCACACCCTGGCCACTCCCTCTTCTCCCCTCTCCCTCTTCTTCCCTCTCCCATCAGGCAAAAGGTATAGAAGTGTGAAAATGCACACCTCCAGATTCAGGAACAGGTTCTTCCCATGTTCTTCACATGGTGTGGAGTGGCGGCGCCTATCGACAGCGGCTCGACTACAGTCCGTCTGTCTTTTTAAACATTTTTGTCTTGTTAAATGTATGTCTTGAGTCTAGTTATTATTATTATTCTTTAGCTGTGTGTATGTGGGGGTGGGGAAACCGTTAGTCTCTTCCCCGTTCGGGGACCAGACTATTCCCTGCCGGGTCTCCGGTGTCGTTGGGCCTAACATCGTGGAGTCTCCAGCCAGGACCAATCCGAGGGCACCAGTCACGGAGCCTGCGGACCTGGCATCGCAGAGCTGGCCGTCTTCGGAGCGGGAAGAGCTGTGGCGGCGCGCGGCTGCGACCCGACTCCGGAGCTTCAGAGGCTCCGGCCGCAGGCCCGGTGGACAGGAACATCGGGAGCTCCAGGTCCCTGGTGGGAGACCGCTTCTCGGAGCACCCGCAACGGCAACTTCTCCCGCCAGAATTGTGGGGTTTAAAGGAACCGGTGCTGGGCCTAACATCGCCCGGCGTGGCTTAAACGGCCACAGGACTTACCATCACCCGCCGGGGGCTTTAACATCAAGAGCCTCAGTTCACCTCGACGCTGCAGTTGGACTGCTGGACCGCGGGAGAAAAACAAAGGGAAGAGATAAGACTTTGCCTTCCATCACAGTGAGGAGGTGTTGGAGATCCACTGTGATGGATGTTTATGTAAACTATGTTTAGTGTGGGTCTTGGGTTTTTATGAAATGTAAGACTGTAGAAAATGCAATTTTGTTCAAACCAAACTGTTTGAATGACAATAAAAGGCATTCTATTCTATTCTATTCTATTCTCAGCTGTTATCAAGCAACTGAATTGCTCTACCACAACCAGAGAGCAGTGCTGAACTACGTGCTACCTCACATGGTGACATTCGGACTATCCTTGATCGGACTTTGCTGGCTTTACCTAACACTAAATGTTGTTAACTTATCATCTATCTATAGACTGTAAATTGATCAATTCCATATCTTTAAGTGCCCTATCTAGCTCTCTCTTGAAAGTATCCAGAGAACCGGCTTTCACCGCCCTCTGAGGCGGAGAATTCCACAGACTCACAACTCTCTGTGTGAAAAAATGTTTCCTCATGTCCGTTCTAAATGGCTTACCCATTATTCTTAAACTGTGGTTCCTGGTTCTGGACTCCCCCAACATCGGGAACATGTTTCCTGCCCCTGGTGTGTCCAAACCCTTAATAATCTTATATGTTTCAATATGATACCCTCTTCATCCTTCTGGTCACCCCATGACACCAGTCACATGATGGGTAACATTCATGTCCCACAAATGCTCGATAATACCAATCGGAAACAAGAGAGTGTACACCACCACACTTTATCAACACCACCCCAACCCCCACAAAAAACATACCTGGAGGCTATTTTCATTCAGAAACTTAACTAGACCAGACACTGAAGGCAGTGGAGTCCAATTCACAGGATGTTTTCAAGAGAGAGTTAGATTTAGCTCTTAGGGCTAACGGAATCAAGGGATATGGGGAGAAGGCAGGTACAGGATACTGAGTTGGATGATCAGCCATGATCATATTGAATGGTGGTGCAGGCTCGAAGGGCCGAATGGCCTACTCCTGCACCTATTTTCTATGTTTCTATGTTTCTAAATAGCGGCTAGGGTGCTAATTACCTGAAAGATGTGATAATCTGTCACTACATTCTTCACTGCCAACATTCCATTAGCTTTCTTCACTGCCTGCTGTACCTGCACGCCAACTTTCAGTGATTGGTGTACAAGGACACCCAGGTCTTGCTGCACCTCCTCCTTACCTAACCTAACCCCATTGAGATAATAATCTTCCCTTTTGTTTTTGCCGTCAAAGTGGATAACCTCACAATTATCTATATTATACTGCAAGTGCCACGCATCTGCCCACTCACTCAACCTGTCCCCGTCACCCTGCAACCTCCTAACATCCTCTTCACAGTTCACACTGCCACCCAGCTTTGTGTCATCCGCGAACTTGCTACTGTTGCTCCTAATTCCCTCTTCCAAATCATGAAGATATATGGTAAACATTTGCGGCCCCAATGGCACTCAACTCGCCACTACCTGCCATTCTGAAAAGGCCTGTTCACTCCTACTCTTTGCTTCCTGTCTGCCAACCAATTTTCTATCCATGTCAACACCCTACCCCAATACCATGTGCTCTAATTTTAGTCACCATTCTCCCGTGCAGGACCGTATCAAAGGCTTGTCTTTGGCGAAGCCCTGGCTGAATTGTTTATACTGCCACGAGAAATGCTGCATCATTCAGTTGGCTGACTACTTTCCAGAAGCTTCTGCAGAAACATTGCAAAGGGACTCTTTATAATTGGGTTGGGGAACTGTCAATAATACTTTAATGTGATCGATATGTGTGATTGGCTTGTAGGGGAGCCATCCCCATGTAGTTCGGCCCCGCAGGGTTCATTGACCTATAAAAGGTAGCCCCCACTAGGTCCGTTGTCGATCTTCTGGAAGGGCGCTTTGGACTGCGGAACCTTATGGAGGTATCTGCTTGCACAAGGGTGAAGGGCTTGGCCAGGCAGAGACAAGGATCGAACCCGCGGTGGTTAGGTATTGTATAGGGGATTCGTTGTTCGTTCAAAAAATAAAGTTTAGTGGTCCATTGCTTGACTCGGTGTTTTACTGAACTAGACTAAGGAGGGTAAGCTTTAGGAGCATATTTACACTATGAACCTCTATGGGCCGTGCACTAAGGACCTTGGATTTTTTTGCAATAGTATTACGATTACAAATGTATTGAATTTAAAAAAAAACATTAGGTAGTATTTGAATGCATTGTGCTTACAGGCCTGTTAAGCTGCTGCAAGTAAGAATCCTATTTTTCTGTTATGAAAATTAAATGGTGTTGACTCTCTTGACTATTGACTCAAAAATATTTGGTGAAGTGATCAGCCCAACCTTGCAATAAAATGGAATTTACAAATTACAGTGAAGTCATTCACCTCAACTGGCCTGTGTATTTCATGATTTTAGTTTTTAATTTAGTTTAGTTATGTTTAGAGATATAATGCAGAAACAGACCCTTCGGCCCACCAAGCCCGCACCGACCAGTGATCCCCACACATTAACACTAGCCTGCACACTAGGGACAATTTTCCATGTACACCAAGCCAATGAACCTACAAACCTGTACGTCTTAGGAGTGTGGGAGGAAACCGAAGATCTCGGAGAAAACCTATGCATTCATGGGGAGAACGTACAAACTCTGTACAGACAGCACCCGTAGTAGGGATCGAACCTGGGTCTCCAGCATTGAAGGCACTGTAAGGCAGCAACTCTACCGCTGCGCCACTGTACCGCCCTATTATATAAATTACCGCTGCGTCTTTTCTAATAATAATTAAAAATTTAAGAAACAAAATATTCCTTACCAAGAACAACCAAGAACATTTTATTTTTGCAGAAAGAGTTATGGTCCATGATCAACTGTCAATGTTAAATCTTATTAGTATTTCATCACCATTCTCAGCAAACTATAATTATTAATGCAAATAGGCCATCTCATCTTGCTCTGACGTCAGGATCAGCTCCTCAGCAGGGATGCTATTAAATGTAATTTCACACTCTATGGTTATCATTCTGCCACACACACATATCTTCAGTTCAGGAAAGACAACATTATTCTTCAAATACCTTTTTAACCGTTGGTACTTCATTGCTTGAGGTAGCCCTCTGGGTGATTTCATTTTGACCTTTATAGTAACCTGAGTTTTCAATCTTAGAAACATAGAAACATAGAAAATAGGTGCAGGAGTAGGCCATTCGGCCCTTCGAGCACCGCCATTCAATATGATCATGGCTGATCATCCAACTCAGTATCCTGTACCTGCCTTCTCTCCATGCCCCCTGATCCCTTTAGCCACAAGGGCCACATCTAACTCCCTCTTAAATATAACCAATGAACTGGCCTCAACTACCTTCTGTGGCAGAGAATTCAACAGATTCACCAATCTCTGTATGAAAAATGTTTTCCTCTTGATAGTGGGCGCCGTCCTGTGTGGTATGGCTGCCCACCCTGCAGCTGTTAGTTTTTCACTCTTTTTTTATTTTAAGTGAGTTTTAGTGTTTTGTTTTTGGAGCTCTAGTCTTTTTTATGTGGGGGGTGGGGGGGGGGGGAGGGGGAAACAACTCTTTAGGGTCCCTACCTGGTCGGAGAGGCAGCTTTTCTCCGGGCTGCACTTTCGACCCATCCTCGCGGCCTACCAGCGGGCCTGGAGCGGCGTTTCCTGAGGGGACTACCTCGGCTTCGGCGGCGGCGGCACAGCGTTGGAGCGCTATTGCGGAGCGGGCGATGCTTTGCCCGGGTCGCCGCGCTGGAGCTCCGGTGAGCTGAAGACCGCCGTTGAAACATCGCGGAGCTGCGGGTCTGCGGACCGGCCAGCTGCGGGCGGCGGCGCTGAGCTTTTCACCGGTAGCCTGGGATCTCTCGCCGAGATCGCCAGTGGTGGACCTCCATCCGGCGCGGCGTTGTTAGCTTCGGAAGCCGCGGTCTCCGGTAAGGAAGCGGCCGTTCCAGGTGTCCCATGACGCTGAGAGGATTCTCCCGACGCCGGAGCACCATCACCCGGCGAGAACGGCCTGGAACATCGGGCCTCCGTAAAGGCAACTGTGGAGGCCTCAATAGGCCCGACTATGGGTGGACATGGGATGGGGACTGGACATTATGCCTTCCCTCATAATGGGAACCATTGTGGGGGGATGTTTTTATGTTTAAATGTCTTTATTAGTGTTATGTCTGTATTCTTTCTTTATGTGCTGCATTGGCAAGAAGCATTTCACTACACCTAGGTGTATGTGATCAATAAAATAACCTTTGAACCTTTGAACCATTGAGCAAGGTTAATTGATGGAGATAATTGCTACTGAGTCGCATGATGAGGTGCACAACGTGGATCAGCAATTCAGTGCAGTATAGAGGGTGTGCTGATGCCTGGATAGAGTTTCACTTTAGGTTAATGTCACGTGCATTGAGGTACGGTGAAAAGCTTTTGTTGAGTGCTATCCAGTCAACAGAAAGACCACAAATGAATACTATCGAGCTCGTGAAGAGGATGTGTCCACTGGTGGGTCAGTCTAGGACCAGAGGGCACAGCCTCAGAATAAAAGGATGTATCTTTAGAAAGGAGATGAGGAGGAATTTCTTTAGTTAGAGGGTGGTGAATTCTGTGGAGACTGTGGAGGTCAAGTCAATGGATATTTTTAAGGCAGAGATTCTTGATTAGAACGGGTGTCAGGGTTTATGGGGAGAAGGCTGTCGAATGGGGTTGAAAGGGAAAGATAGATCAGCCATGATTGAATGTTGGAGTAGAATTGATGGGCCGAATGGACTAATTCTGCTCCTAAAACTTATGGCCTTATGCTGAGCTGCCAACAATGCTGTTTTGCTGATGAGGTGTCAAGAATCCACAGAATCAAGAGTGTTCAAATATTATATTACTTAAACGGAACATAGATGGTGAGCTAGATACAGTTCCGTTCAGTTTCAGTTTACTTTATTGTCACATGTATCGAGGTACAGTGAAAAGCTTTTTGTTGCATGCTTTCCAGTCAGTGGAAAGACAATACATGATTACAGTGTACAGATATATGATAAGGGACGTTTAGTGCAAGGTAAAGCCAGCAAAGTCTGGTCAAGGATAATCCAAAGGTCATCAAAGAGGTAGATAGTAGTTCAGCACTGCTCTCTGGTTGTGGTAGGATGATACGGTTGCCTGATAACAGCTGGGAAGAAAATGTCCCAGAATCTGGAGGTGTGTGTTTTCACACTTCTATACCTTTTGCCTGATTGGAGAGGGGAGAAGAGGAAGTGACCAAGGTGCGATTCATTCTTAATTATGCTGCTGGCCTTGCCGAGGCAGAATGAGGTATAAATGGAGTCAATAGAAGGAAGGTTGGATTGTGGTCTGAAGGTGTGAACATGGGTCTCGACCCGAAACGTCACCCATTCCTTCTCACAAGAGATGCTGCCTGTCCCGTTGAGTTACACCAGCTTTTTGTGTCTATCGTTGGTCTAAACTAGCATCTGCAGTTCCTTCTTACACAGGTTGGATTGTGTGATGGTCTGGGCTGCATCCAACATTTGCTGCAAAATGTTTGTTTGATTCACCTGCCCACGTCTGGACTCTTCTCTTCGGAATGTGGAGTGTGGAGCAAACTGATTTTCCTCGCTTGTGAGGCATCCCACAGGGCAGCGTTTTGGGCTCCAGGTAAGAAGTAGGCCTGATGCTGACTGACAAAGACTTAGCTTTTATATGGTTGGACCCATTTAAAATGATTCAACTGGATGTATCTATAAATAATATAACATAGAAAATAGGTGCAGGGGTAGGCCATTCGGCCCTTGGAGCCAGCACGGCCATTCAATATGATCATGGCTGATCATCCAAAATCAGTACCCCATTCCGGCTTTTTCCCCATATCCCTTGATTCCCTTAGCCCTAAGAGCTAATTCTAACTCTCTCTTGAAAACATCCAGTGAATTGGCCTCCAGTGCCTTCTGTGGCCGAGAATTCCACAGATTCACAACCGTTTGGGTGAAAAATAATATAATAGATGTCTACCAATAAATCTTTGTACTTGCCTGCATTTACTTTCCTTCAGAGATTTGGTGAATCCCGTCTTCCATCACCAGCGGCACCTGACATAATGCTGAGGCATAGATAAGGTAGACACTCAGAACCTTTTGCCCAGGGTGGAAATGTCCAGCACCAGAGAGCATAGCTATAAGGTGTAAGGAAGAAAGTATAATGGAGATGTGTGGGGCAAGTTTTTTACTCAGAGAGTATTGGGGGTCTGGAACACATTGCTAGTGGTTGTGGTGGTGCCAGATACCATAGTGGCATTAAAGAGACTTTTAAATAATAATGCAAAGAATTAATGGACATGGTTAAAGTACAGGCAGATGAAGTCAGTTTAATTTGGCATCATATTCGGCACAAACATTGTGGGCCGAAGGGCCTGTTCATGTGTTGTACTATTTAGTTAAGTTTTTAGTTTAGAGATACAGCATGGAAACAGGCCTTCAGCCTACCAAGTCTACGCCGACCAGCGATCCCCACACATTAACACTATTGGGGGTTCATTATTGATGTGGATAGAGAACTGGCTGGCAAACAGGAAGCAAAGAGTAGGAGTAAACGGGTTCTTTTCACAATGGCAGGCAGTGACTAGTGGGGTACCGCAAGGCTCAGTGCTGGGACCCCAGCTATTTACAATATATATTAATGATCTGGATGAGGGAATTGAAGGCAATATCTCCAAGTTTGCGGATGACACTAAGCTGGGGGGCAGTGTTAGCTGTGAGGAGGATACTAGGAGACTGCAAGGTGACTTGGATAGGCTGGGTGAGTGGGCAAATGTTTGGCAGATGCAGTATAATGTGGATAAATGTGAGGTTATCCATTTTGGTGGCAAAAAAACAGGAAAGCAGACTATTATCTAAATGGTGGCCGACTAGGAAAAGGGGAGATGCAGCGAGACCTGGGTGTCATGGTACACCAGTCATTGAAAGTGGGCATGCAGGTGCAGCAGGCAGTGAAGAAAGCGAATGGTATGTTAGCTTTCATAGCAAAAGGATTTGAGTATAGGAGCAGGGAGGTTCTACTGCAGTTGTACAGGGTCTTGGTGAGACCACACCTGGAGTATTGCGTACAGTTTTGGTCTCCAAATCTGAGGAAGGACATTATTGCCATAGAGGGAGTGCAGAGAAGGTTCACCAGACTGATTCCTGGGATGGCAGGACTGTCTTATGAAGAAAGACTGGATAGACTTGGTTTATACTCTCTAGAATTTAGGAGATTGAGAGGGGATCTTATAGAAACTTACAAAATTCTTAAGGGGTTGGACAGGCTAGATGCAGGAAGATTGCTCCCGATGTTGGGGAAGTCCAGGACAAGGGGTCACAGCTTAAGGATAAGGGGGAAATCCTTTAAAACCGAGATGAGAAGAACTTTTTTCACACAGAGAGTGGTGAATCTCTGGAACTCCCTGCCACAGAGGGTAGTCGAGGCCAGTTCATTGGCTATATTTAAGAGGGAGTTAGATGTGGCCCTTGTGGCTAAGGGGATCAGAGGGTATGGAGAGAAAGCAGGTACGGGATACTGAGTTGGATGATCAGCCATGATCATATTGAATGGCGGTGCAGGCTCGTAGGGCCGAATGGCCTACTCCTGCACCTAATTTCTATGTTTCTATGTTTCTATCCTACATGGACTATGGCCAATTTACACTTATGCCAAGTATACAACCCAATCCAATTAACCTGCAAACCTGTACTTTGGAGTGTGGAGGGAAACCGAAGATCTCTGAGAAAACCCATGCAGTCATGGAGAGAATGTACAAAAATCGTACAGACGGCAACTGTAGTCAGGAACGAACCCACGTCTCTGGCGTTGCAACTGCTGCAAGGCAGCAAATCTGCCGCTGTGCCATCGTGCTGACCTATGTTCTATGTTCTATGTTTGATGACTACATATGCAACTCATCCGGTTATACTCCTTAGCAGCTTAGTTCTGCACCTCTGTACTGCAGCATGAATCTTTGATACTCGCTTCTTTTTTCACATCTCACTCTTGGGCCAGCATGCAAGACATCCAACATTAGCTGGGGCCTGCAGTACTGACAGCCGAGCTGCATTCAGAGCCGCTGGCTGTCGGCCCAGATCAAAAGACTGAACATCTATCAAAGCCACTTGAACTTGAAGAACCTGGCAGAGAAGGCGCTGGATTAATACAGCTACGTATGCATGCTCAGAATTTAAATGGACAGGAGGATAATGGGTAAGGAGCTTCAGAGCTTTTTTGATTGAAAGATGGAAGATGCAGTGTGGAAACAAGCCCTTCAATCCATTTAGAGATCCCGCGATTCACGGTGGTGGCGTCAGAAAGCTCCGTCCCGTGATGCGCCGTGGAGCCGAACAACAGGGGACCCGGTGTGCCGCCCACAGACAAAGGCCGGTGGGCCGCCGCGAGCAAGGATGGGCCTGGCGGCCCGGGCCGCCGCGAGCGAAGACCAGCAGGCTGACGCAAACTAAGACCCGGTGGGGCACCTGCAGCGACAGGCCTGGTTCACTAACTCAAATCTCACTGTACCAAATGGTGCATGTGACAATAAATGTAACTTGAACTTGAACCTGAACATGAACTTGAGAAGGACCCGGCGGACCACTGCCTGCATTCTGAGGGAAGCTCGGAAGCCACCGGGCTCGGTCCCGCAGACCAGAGAGTCGTGGAGGAGGGGGCCGCTGGTGATGATGGACTCGAGGAGTGGGCTGGTCGGAGAGAGGGAGCGGGGAATTGCCTCCACCGCCTTCAAGGTCGGCTGTGGAGGAGGTGCCCCCGGGACAGAGAGGCGGTCGGGCGAGGAGAGGGACGTCATTTGATGGGCAGAGCTGGTCAAGGGCGACGGAGGAGGCCCTGCAGCAACCTGCTGCTTACCGGAGTTTACTGTGATCGGGGGCACTCCAGTACATCCAGCATGTGGACTTTGGACTTTATATTTTGTAAATAGCACCAATGAATGATGACCTTTAGGAGAATTTCACTGTGCAGAGCATACGTGACAATAAAGAACCATTGAAACATTGAGCTATTGAGCTATTGAATCGTTGAAACTAGTCCATACTGATCTCCGATCATTCGTTCACGCATCAGTTCTATGTTATACCACTTTCACATGCACTCCCTAAACACTATTTACAAAAGCCAAAATCTACAAACCCGCAAGTCTTTGGGAGGTGAAAAGAAACAGGGCAAAACAGAGGAAACCCACATGGTCACAAGGACATGGTGCAAACTCCACGGTGTCAGCACCCGAGGCCGGATTTGAACCTGGCCCTCTGACATTGTGAGGCAGAACTGCAACCAACTGCTCTACTGTGCCACTCTGGGAACACAATGGGGTAGTTTAGTTTAGTTTAGTTTAGTTCATTGTCATGTGTACTGAGTAAAAAGGTCGGCAGAAAGACAATACATGATTACAATCGAGCCATCCACAGTGTACAGATGCATGATAAAGGAAATAACTTGAATAACGTTTCGTGCACAAGTTAAAGCTCATAAAGTCCAATCATAGGTAGATGAGGTGGAGTTGTTTAGGACTGCATGTGGTATTGGGAATGGGATGCATCACAGCCCGATTTGGGAATCAACACCGCAAGAATTTACAGTGGATTGTGGACGCAGCCCAGACCATCAGACAAACCAACCTCCCTTCCATTGACCTCACGCTACTTCGGCAAGGCCAGCAGCATAATTAAGGATGAGTTGCACCCTGGCCACTCCCTCTTCTCCCCTCTCCCATCAGGCACAAGGTATAGAAGTGTGAAAATGCACACCGCCAGATTCAAGGACAGTTTCTTCCCAGCTGTTATCAGGCAACTGAATCATCCTACAACAACTAGAGAGCAGTGCTGAACTACTATCTACCTGGTTGGTGACCCTCAGACGATCTTTGATCTGACTTTATTGGCTTTACCTTGCACTAAATGTTACTCCTTTATCATATATCTATGCACTGCAAATGACTCGGTTGTATTGTATTGTTTTTGTCTTGTCATTCCACTGACTGGTTAGGACACAGCAAAAGATTTTCACTGTATCTTGGTATACGTAATAATAAACTAAACTGTACTGAACTGGGAACGACAATTCTCTATGAAGCATTACCTGCCTTCATGTCTTCTGCAATCAGGTCTGGTCTCCTTATCTTCTTCCATTTGACTTACTTCCTCTTTGGTGGGAGTTTTGATGGAACTTTTCCATTTGCCATTTTCCTTCTCAGGCTGACAGCACTAGGGTCAAAACCCCTTTCTAATGAATGGAACGAAGGGATTCTCACAAGAAATTTGAAATTAAGTGAGGTAGAAACAGAGGGGTAATGGTTGCAATTATACAGGGTGAAGGAAAGACTGCACCTGGAGTAGCAGGGACAATTTTAATCCCCTTATTTAAAACATGATCTACTTGTGCAGGAGATAGACCATAGTGTTTTGTGATAGTGAGTTAATAATTTAGTTTAGTTTAGTTTAGGGATATAGTGCACAAATAGGCTCTTTTGCCCATCGAGTCCGCACCGACCAACACCCCCCTCACATTAACATGACCCTACATGCACAAGGGACAATTCACACTTATACCAAGACAATTTACTTGCAAACCTGTATGTCTTTGGAGTGTGGGAGGAAACCAAAAAAAATCGGAGAAAACCCACTCAGGTCACGTGGAGAACGTACAAACTCTGTCCAGACAGCACTCATAGTTGGGATCAAACCCGGGTTTCCGGTGCTGCAATGGGCCTGTCCCACTTAGGCGACTTTTTAGGCGACTGCTGGAAAATATGCAGTCGCCACATGGTCGCTACATGTTTGCAGGTGGTTGCCGGGGAGTCGCCTTCATGGTCGTGAGGAGTTCCCGCATTCTGGGAACTAGTTGCGGCCTCATTATGGTCGCAGTGAATTTTTCAACATGTTGAAAGATTAGCGGCGATTAGAATGAAGCCGCCATGGAGAGTAGCGAGAATTCTCGTGCCATAGGTGGGTCGCCAGGAGGTCCCAATGGGTTGCCAGGAGGTCGAAGGTTCTCGGATGTTCTCGTAGGTTGTAGACGGTGCTGACCAGTGAATTTCATTGGTTAATTGGGGAAAAAAAAGGTAAGTAGTACCGACCGGTAATGTTAAATGTCTGCCGAGCTTCACAGTCGTGTATCTCTGGCTTCTTAAATGTTGTCTCCACTCCTTCTCCCCCCTTCTCCCCCCTCTCACCCCTCTTTTAAAGGACTTACCTGTGCTTTAGCCGTCTTTTTACAGCGCCAACCTTCCTGTTCATCGCGGTGTGTGTCTGTTTCACCTTGGCTTTGCACCGTGTGAATTTTTTAGACAGCACTCCCCCCCCCCCCCCCCGCTTGCCCTGTCCCCCGCCTGCATAACAGGCTGGTGAAGGAAGCGATGTGTGTATGTGTGTGTGTTCCACTCTGACAGTCGCCGTTCCAGTTGCCGGTTTTTCAGGAGACTGTTGGCAACTTGACAGTCGCCGGCAGTCCGCTGAAAAATCACCTAAGTGGGACAGGCCCATAAGGCTGCAACTTTACCGCTGCCCCACTGCACCACCGTGCCACCCTGTTCTTAATCTGTTCTTAATTGATGAATATAGATTTGACTAGGATGTAAAGAATAATTTGCCTGCTGTTCTTGACCCTAAATACAGCCATAATTTTTAGTTTACAGTCTGACAGAAGTTGGACCTTGCTTTAGGATCTCAGCTATAAAGCTGTTCCTCTGACCGACCGACCAGCACTCTCAATGGATGGATTTAGATCAAATGAACTGAATTACTTTTGTGAGAAGACGGAGATGCATCATCCATTTAGCATCTGAGGGAAGGTGTTTTCATATACTTTTCATACTCCACTCTCTGGCAAACACTTGTTTAGTAATCATCTGGCTTCCTGAGTTTGAGTTCCTATCACAAAACCTTCCTCACCTGCAGTTGAGGGTCAAGACCCGAAATGTCATCCATTCCTTCTCTCGAGAGATGCTGCCTGTCCCGCTGAGTTACTCCAGCATTTTGTGTCTATCTTCGGTTACCTATTACCTGCCTTGTCCTGCCCCTCCTCACTTCCAGCTTTCTCTCCACCTCCCCCCACCCCCCCTCTCCCACAATCGGTCTGAAGATGAGTCATTACCAAAATCCTCATCTACTTCTGGACATGCTGCCAGACTCAAAGATCCTTCCGCTATAGGATCTTTGGCCAAACCCACTGAGTTACTCCAGCACTTAGTGTCTTCTCCTGTTTGTTCCGATTGGATTCTGCCTTTCCATTGGAGTTCCCTTTCTGTTTAAGAAGGAACTGCAGATGCTGGAAGATCGAAGGTACACAAAAATGCTGGAGAAACTCAGCGGGTGCAGCAGCATCTATGGAGCGAAGGAAATAGGCGACGTTTCGGGCCGAAACGTCGCCTATTTCCTTCGCTCCATAGATGCTGCTGCACCCGCTGAGTTTCTCCAGCATTTTTGTGTCCCTTTCTGTTTAGATCAGTTTAGTTTAGTTTAGTTTAGTTTAGTTTAGTTTACAGATGTGTGCCAAGGTACAGTGAAAAACTTGATGCATGCTATTGAGTCAATGGAAAGACTATATATGATTACAATCAACCTGTCCACAGTGTAGAGAGAAAAGATAAAGGGCACAACGTATGAGCAGTTAATGTCTGAAGAAGGGCCTCGACCCAAAACATCACCCATTCCTTCCCTCCAGAGATGATGCCTGTCCCGCTGAGTTACTCCAGCATTTTATGTCTATCTTCGATTTAAACCAGCATCTGCAGTTCTTTCCCACACATAAGCAGTTAATGTATTGTTTAACCATTTCAAAGGTACCTCTTCTGCATTTCTCTCGTATTGCATTTGAACATTGTGTTTCCAGAAGTCTCCTTGCTCTGTTTTATTTTAAAGTTTTTACTTTAAGGTCCAGGCTGCTAAGGATATCCTTTCATTCTTGTTTATGACAGTTTGTTGTGACAGACCAAGTTACAATTGTGGGGAAGAGCAAAAGATGGTTGCATTAAATGTAGGATAGTCACTAATAATCACGTTGAGAATTGAAGATTTATTCACAGTTCTAGTATATGGAACAATCACTATTGTGAGTGAATCAATATTGTCATGTCAATGGATGACATAATGTGATAATGGGCTGATGAGGCAAGGACTGCACTGGATAATGGATTGCTCTGTGATTTGACATTTTTGTTACTCATTTTTGTGACTTTATTTAAAATTCTGTGACTAATCTAATGATCTTGAAATTGTCCAATATACATTTGTTACTTCAGTAAAACAATGTAAATGAATGAATGACTGCATGCAAAATTTAGCTTTATAACATACGGTGTAAAACAAATATTTTGGGGGGGACAACATGCATTTGAGCTTTTGTTTTTGCTCTGTTGATTCCTCTCAATGCTTTTATAAAATTTATCATTTATAAAACAATCCTCTGCCTATAATCATAAAGGATACAGAATTAATATACTTTCTCTATTAAATGGGTGCTTAGGTCAACAACACTTTAATTTACAAATCTGCATTTCTCACTGATTTAAGCAGAATTTATTATTATTTGAAACTCTCACAAATACAAGTGTTATGCCTGCAGATCATAATACTCACGGGCCTGTCCCACTTCGGCCATTTTTCGTCTGCCGGCGACTGTCAAGTTGCCAGCAGTCACCTGAAAAACCGGCAACTGGAACGGCAACCGTCAGAGTGGATCATACACAAACACATCGCAAAGGCAGGGGCCAGGGCAAGCGGGGGGAGTGCTGTCAGAAATTTACACTGTGCAAAGCCAAGGTGATACAGACACACACTGCGATGAACAGGAAGGTTGGCGCTGTAATTAAGATGGCTTGCACAGTGTACGGTAAGTCCTTTAAAAGAGGGAGGGGGAGAGAGATGGGGGGGAGCAGGAGTGGAGACAACTGTTAAGAAGCCAGACAACATTTAAGAAGCCAGAGATACACGGCCGTGAAGTTTGGCGGACATTTAACACAACCTGTCGGTTATCCTTGGTTCTGAATACTACTTACGTTTTTCCCCCCCAATTCACCAGTCAGCACCAGCTACAGCCTATGAGAACCTAATAGAACCTTCGACCTCCTGGCAACCACTAGGACCTCCTTACGACCCACCTACGGCTCGAGAATTCTAGCTACTCTCCACGGCAGCTTCATTCTAGTCGCCGCTAATTTTTCAACATGTTGAAAAATTCTCGGTGACCATAATGAGGCCGCGACTAGTTCCCAGTCACGACCATGAAGGCGACTCCCTGGAAACCACCAGCAAGCATGTGGCAACTGCAAAGTCTCCTGCAGTCGCCTAAAAATTCACCTAAGTGGCATACAGGCCCATTATAAAATATTAAAATATTAAAAATGTACTTGCATTGAAAGAAAAAAAACAGCATTTACTGTAAATCTTCAGGATATTCCAAATTTCTCTAAGGCTAATTAACTAATTTCGAGGTGCACCAATTTTAGATTTTTTGTAGACATCCAGCATGGAAACAGACCCTTCGGTCGATCGAGTCCATGCCGTCTGTGGATCTCTCATTCTCACTAGTTCGATGATATGCCACTTTTCCATCTACTCCCTGCACGCATGCGGCAATTTGACAGAGGACAATTTTGCTGCAGGGGAAAGCAGTAAACAGCAATTTGTTGCAATTTAGTGGTTAACTGATGCACCGGGAGTTAATTTCAGGAGACCTTTCATGGACTGTGACTCATGAGAAGGTGTATGTTTACTGAACATTATTGTGATAAATAAATGTGAGGATTTCTCTTTATAGGTGATCAGGCATGGTGATAAGAATTAAAGTTGTTACCTGTGCTACAATAAGAAACATAGACTGTGTTAAACAGCACCATCTTCAGGCCTGAACATGGACAAGAGAGTTTGAACATTGGGCGGATGCATTTCGGAGGAGAGTCACACTTATTTAGCAATGGACAGAGCCACGATCCCACTATCCAATTTTAGGTTTTATAACTTTAATTTTATTTGTTTATCAGATGGGAGTTCTGCTTGTAAGACTGGCATTAATTGCCCTTGTCAAATTGGTGAAGAACTATCTTCAGAATTCTTGTGCTCTTTCAAGTCTGAGATTGGTAATGAACTATCAATTTGAATTAAAAAAAAACAAAGTTCTGGTGAAATTCAATAGTCCGGCTGCATCCACGGATGGAAATAGACAGATGATGTTTCAGGTCATTACCTTTCTTCAGAATCTCTTATCTCTCATCTCCCAGACAGTCTCTGATTTTATCACAAAGATAGACACAAAATGCTGGAGTTACACAACGGGTCAGGCAGTATCTCTGGAGAACAGGAATAGGCGATGTTTCTGGTCGAGACCTTTCATCAGATTTGATCACTTCCGGCAGAGTATGAAGTAAGGTCCATGCCAGAAAAGTCACCTATCCTTTTTCTCCAGACATGCTGCCTGAGCTGCTGAGTTACTCCAGCATTTTGTGTCTAGCTTCTTCAGAATCATGAACTACTACATGTCTGAAGAAGGGTCTCGACTTGAACGATCATCTGTTGATTTCCTTCTACAGATGCTGTCTATCGCATTGAGTTCCTCCATTTCAGTTTTGCTGTAAGTTCCAGCACATTACAACAGCTTGTATCTTCACAAATTGCAGAACTCCTTCAAGTCCATAGAGAAAAACAGATTCACTGAATCAGTCAGTCAGTCAATTTTATTTGTATAGCACATTTAAAAACAACTCACGTTGAACAAAGTGCTGTACATCAGTGCAGATACTAATGTGCTACATACAATGGTACACAGACCTAACGATACATACATAAGCTGTTTACAGCGCACCCTCAGAGGGCCTCAAAAACGCTAGGGAGTAGAAATAGGTTTTATGTCTGGACTTAAAGTAGTCGATGAAGGGGGCAGTTCTGATGAGGAGAGGGATGCTGTTCCACAGTCTAGGTGAATGATGATAGACAGTGGACAGTTAGGAAGTCAAATGGCATTTTGACAATGAGTTCAAGAGTATCCACTCAAGGTATGCCTACTTTGAAGAAGTTCTCCTCCCTCCAAAGACAGTTTCATCACCTAATAAAGGGTTTCGGCCCGAAACGTTGCCTATTTCCTTCGCTCCATAGATGCTGCCGCACCCGTTGAGTTTCTCCAGCACTTTTGTCTAAGTTCAAGAGTAAAAATGTCTTATTAAGTAATGCATTAGTGAGACCACATTTGAAGTACAGTGTGCCTTAGTGTGCCTCTCCTTGCCTTTGAAAATATATATTTATTTTTGAGGAAATGCAGTGAAAATTCATCGGACGTTTCCCTGGTATGGCAGTTTTGTCATATGATGATAGATTTTTTAGTTTAGTTTAGTTTAGAGATACAATGCAGAAACAGGCCCTTCAGTCCACCGAGTTTACGCCAACAAGCGATCCCCATACACTTGCACTATCCTACACAAGCTAGAAACAATTTACAATTATACCAAACCAGTTAACCTACCAATCTGTACGTCTTTGGAGTGTGGGAAGAAACCAGAGATCCCAGAGAAATCCCAAACAGGTCATGGGGAGAACTTACAAACCCCGTACAAACAAGCACCCCTAGTTAGGATCAAACCCGGGTGTCTGGGGCTGTAAGGTAGCAACTCTAACACTGCACCACCGTACCACCCAACAGGTTAAGCCTGTATGTTCTGGTGGAATTGGCAGGTTTAATAGGGGAAAGGTTGTTTCCCTTGGCTGAGGAGTCCAGAACAAAGGGTCACAGTCTCAAGAAAAAAGGGTAAGTTATTAATGAGTGAGATGAGGACAAATTTCATCAATAAGCAGTTGATATTTCCTGGAATTCTCCTCCCAAAAGTCTGTGGGGGCCCAGCCTTTGAGTTTAATCAACACTAACGTCAATATCTTTCTGGATATTGTCGAAGTAAACATAGAATAACAGAAAATAAGTGCAGAAGAAGGCCATTCGGCCCTTTGAGCCAGCTCTGCCAAATTCAGTACCCCGTTTCTGCTTTTTCCTCATATCCCTTGATTGCTTTAGCCCTAAGAGCTAAATCTAACACTCTCTTGAAAACATCCAGTGAATTGGCCTCCACTGCTTTCTGTGGCACAGAATTCCACAGATTCCCAACTCTCTGGGTGAAAGAGTTTTTCCTCATCTCAGTCCTAAATGGCCTAACCCTTATTCTTAAACTGTGACCCCTGGTTCCGGACTCCCCCAACATCAGGATTTTTTTTCCTGCATCTAGCCTGTCCAAGTAGTGGATGGGGAGATTGGGTAGGGAACGGGGTAATTTTAGTAACCTGAAACTGGAGAATTAAATGTTCGCACCATTGGACAGCACTTTGCGTCTTTTTATTTTGTAAACCATGCAAATTGTAGTTCCTTGACATAGTCTGAGGGTCAACAAAGTGGTCGATAATAGTTAAATGCTGCTCTTTGGTTGAGGTAGGATGATTTAGTTGCCTGATAACAGCTGGGTTTGAGTCAATAGAAGGGAGGTTGGTTTGTGTGATGGTTTGTGCTCTAAAGCAGGGGTCGGCAACCTGCGGCCCATAACCTGAAATCATCCGGCCCGCAGGCGTAATTTTTTCCGTAATATTTTCAGTAATTGTCTGGCCTGCAGACTTCCATCATCTCCGGTACCACCCGAAGCCGCGGCGCCCAGGTGCGGTGACGGTAGGACGCAAGGAGGCCTGCGCTGGTGGCCGCAATGGCCGAGCACCGAGCAGCGCTGAGCAGCGCCGATCGTGGTCGAGCGCGTCCGAGCGCCGAGCTCTGGCTGTACTGCAAAGCCGCCGGCATGGCCACGCACCTTCTGTGTCTGTGCTTTACTGTCGGGTTCAAAGATCGGGGTTGTCAATAGGCCGGGGATGAGTGAGTGACTGAGTGGCATCCTCGAAGGGGCGGGATCCATGTGTACCCATGATAAATGTGGCCCGCCATCCGCTCACAGACATGAGTACTGGCCCCTATGCAGAACAAGGTTGCCAACCCCTGCTCAAAAGGCTCAGACTCAAATGCAGTCAGGCACTTCGTTTTTTTGCGTAATCTAATGAACCTTTATTCCATTGCTTCTTAGGCAAGTGTATTTTTGTTGCCTACAGCGAACAAGCAGATGCATATTCTACCAGATGTGGGCTCACCAAGCCCAATATAACCGCAACAAAGCTTTCCTTCTTCATTCCAATCTGTATGTGGTCAACATTAAAGCATTATTAGATTTGCTATTCTGTTGGTATGCCGGTGAATAATACATTTTTCTGCTCCATGTTATAGGAAAGATGTTGTCAAGCTGGAAAGGGTTCAGAGAAGATTTACCAGGATGTTGCCAGGACTAGAGAGTCTGAGCTATAGGGTCAGGTTGAGCAGACTGATGCGGGGTGATCCAAGAGAGGTGTATAAAATCATGAGAGGAATAGATCGGGTGGACGTACACAGTCTCTTGCTCAGCGTAGGTGAATCGAGGAACAGGAAAATGGACCGGGATACTGATTTTAGATAATCAGTCAAGATCATAGTGAATGGTGGTGCTGGTTCAAAGGGCTGAATGGTCTACTCCTGCACCTATTTTTCTATATTTTCTAACGTGGGCAAGTGGGACTGGGTTAACTGTGACATTTTGGCCAGTGTGAGCAAGTTGGGCCGAAGGGCCTGTTTCCACACTGTATCACTCTATGACACTATAATGTTAACAAAAGTTTTCCCTTTAGAGGAGCAACTACACAGAAACTAACCTCTGATTGGAGTGACCCATATAACATTTTTATTGCTAAAAGCATGCTCGGGTCAGTCATTTGAGAAGCATTAGATTCGCTAGGTAGTGTTATTTAATGGGTTAATGTCAATGTCAAAATAACACAGACAGAAACGTAGAATGAGCAAGTTAAGCATTCTTACCAAAACAACAGCAAATCAAAAACATGACCCACTGCCGATTTGTTGAAATTTCGCTTTGATAATGCATTCCAAAATTCTAATGTGTCAGTCATCAGAGTTTTGAGCATATAAGGAGTCTTTGGTACTACTAATGCGCTGGTTCTCTGGTGCACATATCAACCCTGACAGTTTTGGAACTGAGGCCAGTCCAAATGGCCGGACATAATATTGGAAACATATTTTGCTGCTGAAAACACCAAAGATTTTGTGCAGATCACTCGCTCTGGTGTGAACAGTGGTATTTTCTAAATCACGTTATGCATCTGAGCTCGAAAACTATGGATTATTCTGTGATTGTTGCAAATTAAGATGCAGAAGTCTGATGGAACACCAGTGTGAGAAATGCTCGATAAGCATTCAGAGCAAGGCCTCATTGCCCCATGTCAAGAAAGCAATCTTGGAAGAAGTTTTCAAAAGACCTGCAATTGTAGCACAATACTAACAGCTACATTGCTACATAATTCAGCTGACGATATGGTTACTATCTTCAATTAATGACATTCTTCTTGCTGTGTTTTATACAAAATCTCCTGACAGTGTATACACATTTGTTCAATGTATTCAAGTACCTTGCCCAAAGCATAAAGTTCTTCATTGCATAAGTCTGATCTCTCTTGTGCCAACCTCCCAACCTTCTATGATCAGACTAGTTCTTTTTGTCTCTCAGCCATTTGTATTGTTTTCAAAGATCTGTTCTTTTCGACTGTTTTATATTCAAACTGTATTTAGTTCTAAAGTTGTGTGGCACAGAAACAAGCCCTTCAGCTCTACTTGTCCATGACATCCAAGATGCCCCATCTATGTTAGTATGTGTTGGGCCCATGTTTGGCCGATATCCTTTATAACCTTTTCTATCCATGCGCCTGTTTTGGTTCAACATTTCTGGAATCAAGAACAAGAAACAATCAACAAGATGAAATCTGCTATTGTACGAATAGTAGGTTCACGAAGGAAATAAGCCGAGGGCTGAGGGAGAGCTGAGAAGGGGAGGAGACAGCAAGGGCTACCGGAAATTGGAAAATTCAATGTTTATGGTGCATGTGTCATGTTTGGGAGGAAATAATGTGATGTTGAATCTAATGTTCTCATTGTTCTTCACTATTGAGGATTTCCTTATATTATGTATGGATCTGTTTGTGGTATTTTATTGCCCAGCAATAACTCTAATTTCGTGCTTCCCAAGCATGTGATGCCATCACTTAATAACTTATTGCCTTGGGCGTTCTCAAAGCATTTTGCTGATGAGAATGGCTCTATAATAAACAGACTTTGATGGTCCCGAGTCACCCATGCAGGCAGATTACCATTACAGAAGCTCCTCTTTAAATCATGTCAAGGTTTAAAAAAACAGTGAATTAATTTGTCTGTCACACCTGGTGTGGCTGCAGTAGGGACCATCCGTGGTGCTGTATTAGAGTTATAGCTTGAACGTCTATTGAAGAAGGAATACTTATTATATTTCTTTGCAGGTGCCCTTGGGTCATTCTGTTAAGGTGCAATAACTTGATGAAAAAGGGCAAGGTATCAAAGGTTGATCCCTAGGGTATTCTTCTGATGAGGATGCAGAAACAAACACATTTTTTGTGCGTCAGTCTGAGTGAATAATAATGGAACCCAGTGGACAAGTTTCATCATAAATATCGATAGATTAAATGATTATAGTCACGTGTACTTAGGTACAGTGAAATTCTTCGGGTTTTTTTTGCATACATTACGCAAAGTACATAAACGAGTCACAACATTCCTGGCGCCGACAACATTTTAAAAAGTTCTCATTAGACTCATGGCAGTCCCTCTTCATTCTTGCTAATCCCACTCCCCCCCCACTACTAGGTGCCTCTTTGTTCTCGGCGATGGAAATGTTCTGAAAGTAAATTTCTGAAAATTACAAATGCAGAGGAATAATAACAATAGGGGACTTCAATTTACATGAAATAGACTGGAAGAAAATGTCTGTAAAGGGCAAGGAGTAGGAGGAAATGTGGTCGAGCGAACATTGTTGATCAGTATTTCAGCCATGGAGTAGCATAAAAAGTGTTTTGACGATGGAAATTAAGCTTTGCATTATGTGCTGTAACCCTGGTGGTTTTATTTTCTCTGAATAGAGTTGCCCTCTGCCCTCACACTGTTTTTTTTAATAAGTCTGCAAATTGGCTACATTGTGCCTTGCCCTTTTAATATGCTGTTGGTGTAGATTTGCCATCCACATGCTCAGATTAAAAATTAAGGGGCAAAACAGTTCCTTATTTCCAGCTTTGAATGCATAAACGGAATTGGAGCGAAAAAGCAGACCTACTTCAAGTTAATAGGTTGCTTTCTTATGTCAAGGATAGCTAATTAAAGAGACTGTTGATTGTGCATTCCAACCATTTGTGCATTTAAATCAAGGTTAATTTAAACTAGGTTCTCATGTTTGCAAGGATGCAATTTAATGAGGCTTCAGCAAAGCAACAAACTTTTGGCCAGCATTAAAGCATCCATCATGAGTCACCCTGCTTATTCTAAAGTCGTGATTTGCCCGTCACCTTCTTCATCCTGTGATTTTCAGAAGAACAAAAAAAATGATGTTCAGCCTCCCAGTCCTCTGAACCAAAAGCAAAAATGCCTGTCAGTTTAGAAATAATTATTCTGTGTTGCATTTGCCAGTGGCAGACTTAGGTCAGAGATAACAATCTTGCTAAATTAGGGAGATGACAGCATTGAAAGTCCATTTCATTTTTTTGAAGTGCCCTTAAATGTTATTGCATTTCGATGTATTTGACCATTTTCCGTTCTAAGCAGCAGATTTCCTGTGGTGTCACTCACAGTGAGTCTTGTAATAATGCCTTTATTCTATAATGCATGCGGCAGATCTGAAGGGACTTCTTTGGTAGCCCACTCCTTGTTTGCTTTGACATTCTTGGTCAGTGCCGACACTCTTACTTTTGATGGTTCAACGGTTCAATGGTACTATATTGTCACATGTACCTTCTTCTTCCTCGTGTCCGGCCATCTTCTAGATCACGTCTTTCCGGTCGGTCAGTGACGGTTGACGGTCGGTGATTGCAGAATTGGCTACTTCAGTCAGTCACTGTGGTACAGTTTCTGTCGGGATGCGCCACGTGGAGGCTTCTGCTTGCATCCCACATGTACCAAGGGACAGTAACATTCATTTTTGTATACAGTTGAGTACAGAATGTCACTATACATAAGCACTTACTTGCATATTAGATAAGCACCTTAGATACAGTACAAGTGTGAAGTTAGATAGAGCTCTTAGGGCTAACGGAATCAAGGGATATAGGGAGAAAGCAGGAATGGGGTACTGATATTGGATGATCACCTATGATCATATTGAATGGCGGTGCTGGCTCGAAGGGCCGAATGGCCTACTCCTGCACCTATTTTCTATGTTTCCCTGTGAAGCAGTAGTACACTGAGACATATAACCATATAACCATATAACAATTACAGCACGGAAACAGGCCATCTCGGCCCTACAAGTCCGTGCCGAACAATAATTTTCCCTTAGTCCCACCTGCCTGCACTCATACCATAGCCCTCCATTCCCTTCTCATCCATATGCCTATCCAATTTATTTTTAAATGATAGCAACGAACCTGCCTCCACCACTTCCACTGGAAGCTCATGCCACACAGCTACCACTCTCTGAGTAAAGAAGTTCCCCCTCATGTTACCCCTAAACTTTTGTCCCTTAATTCTCAAGTCATGTCCTCTTGTTTGAATCTTCCCTATTCTCAAAGGGAAAAGCTTGTCCACATCAACTCTGTCTATCCCTCTCATCATTTTAAAGACCTCTATCAAGTCCCCCCTTAACCTTCTGCGCTCCAGAGAATAAAGACCTAACTTATTCAACCTTTCTCTGTAACTTAGTTGTTGAAACCCAGGCAACATTCTAGTAAATCTCCTCTGTACTCTCTCTATTTTGTATAATACAGAGTCGCTAGATTTGGAACCATTTTCAAATCCTAGTTTTTGTTAAGTGCTCCACCATTCCATGCAGCTGCAGGCCACGTCCGGTCCACGTGCTCAGCCTTCTGGAGCGGTGCCTGGTCTAGCCGAGCCCCAGGCTGCCGGTGGGCTTCCAGCGGCCAACTCCACCGTCGAGATGCACGACGTGGTGGGAGAGTCTAGGACTAATCAAACCTCAGAATTATTTCCACTGGTGGGAGAGTCTCGGACTAGTGATAACCTCAGAATTAAAGGACATTCTTTTAGGAAGGAGAGGAGGAGAAATGTCTTTAGTCAGAGGGTGGTGAATCGGTGGAATTATTTGCCACAGGAGGCTGTGGAGGCCAAATCAGTGGATATTTTTAAGGCCGGGATAGATTCTTGATTAGTATATGTGTCAGAGGTTATGGGGAGAAGGCAGGAGAATGGGGTTAGGAGGGAGATATAGATCAGTCATGATTGAATGGTGGAGTTGACGATGGGCCAAATGGTCTAATTCTACTCCTATTCCTTATGACCTTATGAGGTTGTAGATGCATGTACCATCCAAGAGACTTGAACACATTATTGAGGCTGAAATTTCACGACAGTACTTTCACAATGCTGCACGAAAGAGAAGCAGTCATTCATTCAGTTATTAACCCAAGGTCAAGGCAGTCTCTCATCTAAATGAATTAGAATCGAGACACTGTTGGAAGAAGGGCAGAGATTAGTTTAGTTTAGTTTAGAGATACAGCGCAGAAACAGGCCCTTCAGCCCACTGAGTCCGCATGGATCAGCGATCCCCGGACTATCCTATACACACTAGGGACAATTACATGAAAAGCAAGCCAATTAACCTACAAACCTGTACGACTTTGAAGTGTGGGAGGAAAAGGAAGGTCTCGGAACACGTACAAACCCCGTACAGACAGTGCCTGGAATCGGGATCGAACCCGGGTCTCTGGGGCTGTAGCACTGTGAGGCAGCAACTCTACCACTGTGCCACCGTGCCACCCCATTCTTCCAGCTTCTTGGCTAATCTTCATACCAAAACAGCACCATGAAAATAAAAGTCATTGGTGAATATCTGGTAGTAGCAAAACTGGTATTTGAACTGACCATCAGTGAGATCTGAATTGTAGAGAAGATCCATAATTGTTTCAATGAGGATACTTAGAAATGTCAGATACAGCCAGCATATAGAAACAAGGAACAGCAAACGCTGGTTTACAAAAAATGAGTTGACAGTCATATCCTAATCAGGGAAGAGGGGAATTCATTGGGCTGGGTCACCTCATCTGCTAACTTGGATTGTACTCTCTGGAATGTTGGGGACTGAGAAATGACCTGATGGAAGTATATAAAATTGTCAGGTGAGATTAGCATTGATGGGGCATTATGGTTGGCTTGGCAAGTTGGGCTGAAGGACCTGTTTCTGTGCTGTATAAGTCTATGATGAGAGGGTAGACAGTCAGAACCTTTTTTCCCAGGGTGGGAATATCATAGCTTCAGGGTGCGAGGAGCTAAGATTAAAGGAGGTATGCAGAATGTAGAACATGGAAACAGTACAACACAGGAATAGGCCCTTTGCCCCACAATGCCTGTACCAATTATCATGCCAAGTTAAACTAATATCTGCCTGAATGTGATCCATATCCCTCCCTTCTCTCGATATCTATATAAAACATAGAACAGAACAGTACCGCACAGGAAACATAGAAAATAGGTGCAGGAGTAGGCCATTCGGCCCTTCGAGCCTGCACCGCCATTCAATATGATCATGGTTGATCATCCAACTCAGTATACCATTCCTGCCTTCTCTCCATACCCCCTGACCCCTTTAGCCACAAGGGCCGCATCTAACTCCCTCTTAAATATAGCCAATGAACTGGCCTCAACTACCTTCTGTGGCAGAGAATTCCACAGAACGGGCCCTTCGGCTCACAATATTTGTGCCAAACATGATGCCAAGTTAAACTGATCTCATGTGCCTGTACATGATCCATATCCCTCTATTCTATGCACTTCCATCTAAAAGCCTCAAACACCACTATTGTATCTGCCTCCATCACCACCCAAGGCAGTGCATTCCAGAAAAACATAAGCGACGAGCACAGAATGCCAAAGTCGACTGGGAGTTGGCTACATTCAACATTGTTTTCAGAACACCAAATGTTGATATAAACCATGGATCAACCACAGATACAAAGGGAGTTGCAGCAATTAACCGGTTGGATGATCTGACCCATTCTTAATGTTAATTTTAATTTGGTTATAAATTGCCAGTTTCAACAGGAGAATCACATTGTCCATGAAAACTCAAAAGTTGCAGGTGATGGAGCTTCAATATAAATACAGAGAATACCGGAGGCTCAAACCAGGTCAGACAGCATCCGAGGAAAGAGAAACAGAGTCATCCTGGTTCTATCAGAGGATCTGTGTAGATAGACACAAAGTGCTGGAGTAACTCAGCGTGTCAGGTGGCATCTCTGGAGAAAAAGGATGGGTGACGTTTTGGATGGGGACGCTTAAGCGAGTCGTTGAGTTACTCTAGCACTTTATGTCTATCAGAGGATCAACACAACTGTTAATAGGCAAAGGGTATTTCACATCCTCAACTCTCTGGTGCAAAATCAGCTTCTAATCACCACACGGCCTACTGCCCATGTCTAAATTGTGTGTTCTACAATTCACTCTTTTATAACAACTTCACTTCTTATCGAGTCCACATCGCAAGATTACAAATTGTTCAGCCAGAGGGGAACACACTTTTTGGCATCTGCAGACAATGGCATCTTGTGCTTCTTGTGTTACTTGTACTTCTTGTGCGCAGTGGTGGAAAGACTGGTGGAAACAGGGCTGCAACATGAACGCTCTTTCCTTGACCCCATTTGACTTCACTAAGATGCAATTTCATTCTAATTTATCTAACTCTTGTTTCAGCTGCTTTTTGAATACACACGGGACAGGTTTACAATGGATGACTTTGCATCCAACCTTGTATGTTTTCCAGTAACATCCTGTGGGTATATTTGAATATTTCAATGTAGATTTCCTAAGTATCCAAGTTGAGTATAACTTTCCCAGCTAGCTTCAATTCTCTGATCTAATCTTTGCAGAAAATGCTGGTTGATTATTCTAATCAGCTCAACTTGAGATAACTTTACTTGCTCATGATGTGGCTGATGGAACACTTCATCCAGTCTATATTCTACTTTACTTTGCCTGAATATGTTTTCAAGGCCAATAAACATTTCATCATTGGTACTTGGCCTATTTAGAGTCATAGAGTTGTCCTCATACCCCATGGAAAACTCGTGTGCGGACATGGCGCCAACAGACGAGAGGCCGAAGCAAAGAAGTCGAAGCCAAAGAACTGAATGGAAATGAGGCCGAAACGCCAATAAACCGAAAGATTATGAAGACGAAACGCCTACTAACCGAAAGGATGGGACGCCTAAATGCAAACTAACCGAAAGGGTGGGATGCCTAAAAGCCAACAAACTGAAAAGCTGCGTTGCCTAAAAGCAAACTTACCGAATGGCCGCTCTGTCGAAACGCCACCTACCTGAAAGGCGGCGTCGCCTACGCGCATAAGAACCGTCTGGCGCTCAACAGGAAAGTCCAATAACGAACGTAATGTTGCCGGGGGCCGGGACTTGTCAGCGATTGGTCCAGACTCCTGCGTCCATCACATCACTGTGAAGGCATGAATATTGTCCCACACCTCCGTTCCACCCGATCCGCAGCCCGCGGATGGTGGCCGTGGGAGAGTGGGGGCTGTCCCGAGGGATGCACACCTTCGGCTGCTTTTGACTTGGTGCTTGGGTTCAGATTGCCCGTTCACCTATGGCTTGTGTGGGAAAATGAACCCCACGCTCCCGTCTCCCCCTCCTCTCTCTCCCTTCTCTCTCTCCCTTCCCTCTGCTCCTCTCTCTTCCCTCTTCTCTCTCCTCCTCTCTCTCTCCCCTCTTCACTCTCTCCTCCTCTCTCTTCACTGTTCTCTCTGAACCCAAGCACCAAGTTGATAGCGGCTGAAGGTGTACATCCCTCGGGACAGCCCCCACTCTCCCACGGCCATCCTCCGCGGGCTGTGGGTTGGGTGGAGCGGAGCTGTGGGACAATGTTCATGCCTTCACAGTGATGTGATGGACGCAAAGGTCTGGACCAATCGCTGACAAGTCCCGCCCTCTGGCAACGTCATGTCCGTTATTGGACGTTTCTGTTGAGCGGCATTCGGTCCTTTGGCTTGTAGGCGACGCCGCCTTTCGGGTAGGTGGCGTTTCGACAGAGAGGCCATTCGGTAAGTTTGCTTTTAGGCTACGCAACTTTTCGGTTCGTTGGCCTTTGGCGTCCCGCCCTTTCAGTTAGTTTGCATTTAGGCGTCCCATCCTTTCGGTTAGCAGGCGTTTTGTCTTCAGACTCTTTCGGTTTATTGGCATTTTGGCCTCGTTTCCATTCGGTTCTTTGGCTTCAACTTCTTTGCTTCAGCTTCTTGGGCTTGCTTTGTCTGTCGGCGCCACATCCGGGTACCTGGAAAACTAGCCTCTCGTCCATGCTGGCCGAGATGCCCCATCTAAGCAAGTCCCAGTTTCCCATGTTTGGCCCACCTCCGTCTAAACCATTCCTATCCGTGTATGAAGGAACTGCAGATGCTGGTTTGAACTGAGGACCAACACAAAAAGCTGCAGTGACTCAGCGGGACAGACAGCGTCTCTGGAGAGAAGGAATGGGTGATGTTTCGGGTCGAGATGCTTCTTCAGACTGGTTAGGGATAAGGGAAATGAGAGATATAGGTGATGATGTAGAGCAGGGGTCAGCAACCCTGTTCTGCCTCGGGGCCGGATCCCGGGTCTGTGAGCGTTTGGAGGGCCACATCTATCGCCATAGTTAATGAACTTTGACATATTTTCATAATGAAGAAACACTATGTCTGCTGAACATAGGAGTTAGTTTGAGACACTGGTATTGAAACAACCCTCAAGAATCTTAAGATCAACCACGTTTATTGTGCAAAAACAACAATTCAATTTAACACAACCATTTAACACAATTTAACATAAACATCGACTACAGTGGAATCAACATTCCTCACTGTGACGACAGCCCGATGTTCAGACCCTCTTGTCGGGATGATCGAAACTCCGGCGTCGGGACGGATTGCAACACAACAAGAAAAGTTTCCCCCTATTCCCTGCCCCCTCCCCTACATAAAACATACAAACAAACACCAAAACATACAGTGCATTCAGAAAGTATTCAAACCCCTTCACTTTTTCCACATTTTGTTACGTTACAGCCTTATTCTAAAATGCATTAAATTATTTTTTTTATCATTAATCTACACACAATACCCCATAATAAAAAAGCAAAAACAGGTGTTTAAACCCAAGCCCTCTAACTCTCTCTTGAAAACATCCAGTGAATTAGCCTCCACTGCCTTCTGTGGCAGATAATTCCACAAATTCACAACTCTCTGGGTGAAAACGTTTTTCCTTATCTCTGTCCTAAATGGCCCACAGGAGGCAATGCCTCAAAAACTAATTTCAAAAATGCACACCATCCTGGCCATGCTCTCATCTCGCTGCTATCATCAGGAAGAAGGTACAGGAACCTGAACATCATCAAACAGCTTATTTCCAGCAACCATCAGTATCTGGAACACTGCAATATAACTGCTAGATCAGCAACTATGATCCAATATGGACTCTGGTTTGATTGCGCTATGGATTATTTTTTTTGCTCAATGATTGGTTTGGTTACCAAGTGTTATTAACCTTAATTTATTGAATTATTTTTATTTGTTGTATATTTATTTGTGCATTAATTGCAAACAGCAAGGCTGCCGAAGGTTGTGGGGAGAAGGCAGGAGAACGGGGTTGAGAAAGAAAAATAAATCAAACATATTTCAATGGTGGAACAGACTCAATGGGCTGAACAGCCTGATTTTGTTCCTTTGTCTTGAGGTCTTCAGAAGCTGTAGCTAGTAAAAATGTCATTGTTCTGTTTCCAGTATATATGACAATTAAAAAGTGTCAAAAACACTTTTGACTCGTGAAGCTTGACATTTTTTTAATAGCAGATTGACAAAAACTGAACACAATGCTCCAAAGGCATGCTTACAACTGTAACATAACTCAATCAAATTTGTGACTCACAATCACCCATGCACGACACAATGCTGACTATCCCTAATAGAGTAATCGAGTGATACAGTGTGGAAACTGGCCCACATCAGCCAACATGTCCCAGCTACACGTCCCACCTGCCTGCGTTTGCTCCATATCTCTCCAAACTTGTCCTATCCATGTACCTGTCTAACTGTTTCTTAAACATTGGGATAGTCCCAGCCTCAATTACCTCCTCTGGCAGCTTGGTCCACACACCCGCCACCCTTTGTGTGAGAAAGTTACTGCTTACCTTAATAGATTCCTATTAAATCTTTCCCCTTCACCTTGAACCTATGTCCTCTGGTCCTTCGATTCCCCTACTCTGGGCACGAGATTCTGTGCATCCACCCGATTTATTCCTCTCATATACGATTTATACATGTATATCTTTTGAATTAATCCAGAAGGTACACTGAAGTCTAAAGAGGGGTCCCAACCCGAAACATCGTCATCCATCCATGTTCTCCAGGGATGATGCTTAACTCACTGAGTTACTCCAGCATTTTGTATCTTTCCTAAGAAATTGCAGATCATCATTAGGCATGGGTGAGGTGCCGGAAGACTGAAGGGCGCCCAATGTTGTGCCCCTATATAGTAAGGGCTGTAAGGAAAAGTCTGTGAATTATCTAGCAATGAACACTAACATCATGGTGGGTACAGTTTGTTACTGGAGAGGATTCTGAGAGTTTAGATATATGCTTTTGCATTGATAAGGACTGTTCAAGGAGAGTCAGCATGATTTTGTACATAGGAGATGGTGTCTTATCAATTTGAGTTTTCTAAGGAGGTAACCAAAAAAGGTTGATGGGGACAAGGCCATAGACTTTGTTTATATGGACTTCAGCAAGTCTTTAAATAAAATTCCACATGGCAGGTTGTACTGGAAGGTTAGATAGGGTGAATGTACAGTGTCTTTTAGCCAGAGCAGGGGGCTCAAGAACCAGAAGACACAGGTTTAAGGCGAGAGAAGAAAGAGGAAGGAACTTGAGGGAAAATCTATTCACCCAGAGATTGTGGGGAGATAAAAACAAGCTGCCAGAGGAGGTAGGTTGGACAATTACTTTGATTTAGAAGAATATGGCCCATTCATCCCATCTAGTCTACTCTGTCATTCAATCCTGGCTAATCCATTTTTCTTCTCAACCTTCACGGTGTCACCTCTTGCATTCTCTCCATAACCTTTGATGCCCTTCCTAATCAAAAATCTATCAATCTCTGCCTTTAAAATGCCTAATGTCTTGGGCTCCACAACTGCGTGCTGCAATGAATTCCACAGATTCATCACTCTCTGGCAAAATAAATTCCTCCTCATCTCCATTTAGAACGTACGTCTACACATCATTTTGTTTTACTGCTGGTGTAAATACTATAAAATACATATTTTCCTTTTGTTCTCCTTCAGTTTTGTGGTCCAATCTTGTGGCTTTTAATTGTAAAAACTGTCTCTTTCCAAAGAAATCGCATTACTAGAACTTTGGTTTGCTACCATGGGCTTGGATTGGATGCTTTTTCCCAATGTTTTTCTCATTGGTATGATGGATGGCTTCTTTTGCATTTTTTGCTGCCATTAATTAGGTTTAGGTTTATTGTTGTTATGTTCACTGAGGTGCAGTAGCGGCACGGTGGCGCAGCGGAAAAGCAGCTTCCTTACAGCGCCAGAGACCCGGCTTGAAACCTGACTACGGGTGTGTCTGTACGGAGTTTGTACGTTCTCCCCGTGACCTGCGTGGGGTTTCTCCGGGATATCTGGTTTCCTTCCAAAGACTTGCAGGTTTTTTGGTTAATTGGCTTGATATAAATGTAAATTGTCTCCAGTGTATGTAGGATAGTGTAAGTGTGTGGGGATTGCTGGTCAGTGCGGATTCGATGGGCTGAAGGGCCTGTTTCCATGCTGTATCTCTAAATTAAACTAAAATTGGATAATACTGTACAGCAAATACAATCAAGCTAAATTGAAGTACGAAAGATAGAACAAAGGGAAAGATACAGAGTGTAGAATGTAATTCTCAGCATTATAGCACAACAGTTCTGGATCCAAATGTCCAATGTCTGCAACGAGGAAGAGGAGCAGCGGACCTTAGCATACCTTAGCTTATGGGAAGTTTATTCAGAAGGCTGATAACAGTGGGGAAGAAGCTGTTCCTGAATCTGGTGGTGCACACTTTCATGCTTGTATATCCTCTTCCCACTGGGAGTGGGGAGAAGAAGGGATGACCGGGGTGTAAAGGGTCTTTGATTTTGTGGCCTGCTTTCCAGAGGCAGTATGTTGTAAATGAGGTCAAGGGTGGGGAGTGGCCTGTGTAATGGCTTTGGATACATACACAACTCTTAGCCAGGTGCTGCAGATTCTGCTTTTCAATTACAGCCCACTTAGATGCTCTGTGATTGCACCGACCAACGAGCCTTCGTGTGCGTCCATGGTCCACCGAGCCTTCGAGTGTGTCCTGGCGAACGACGAGTCTTTAGGTCTTCTGGACGGCCATCTTCCCATGAAGTCCAAATGTCTCTCTGATGCAGCAACTCTATTGCTGTGCCACTGTGCTTGCAGTCCGAGTCTACTCAGTGTGATCCATATCCCTCTCTTTTCTCCATCGTCTGTCTATCTATCTATTTATCTATCTATCTATCTATCTATCTATCTATCTGTCTATCTGTCTATCTGTCTATCTGTCTATCTGTCTATCTGTCTATCTGTCTATCTATAACTAAAACTCTGATCTTGTGCTTTTCCAGTTTTTCTATTTGCGCAAAAACCGTACTTGATAGCGCTGCGATTTTTCGCCTGCTTACTAACCGTTCGCCTGTGTTGCGAATGCAATAAGTTTAGTTCCGATCGATGGTGCATGGCAAAAGTAATTAAGGTTTAAAAATTGTAAAAAAATGCGCATGCGCAGATTGCTGTCAGTCACCACCATGCAGGTTGGTCTCCTTTCCTGTCAGTCAGGAAGGGGCGTCGCCGGGACAGCAAAGCCCTTTCCTGGCAACATTGCTACACTGATTGGCCGCGTCCGCTGTCGGAGCCTGAACGAGCCCAGGCGGCGGCCGAGCTGAGGGCTGGAGTCGTGCCCAATCCGGGGCCTGGTCAAGGTGTACCAGTGCCTCGGGGGCCACCCGGCCGCCGCCATCCTGGTGCACCACCTCCGCTTCCTGCTCCGCGGGCAGCTCTGACTCAGCAGCCCACCCCCGGGACAGTGAGCCCGGCTCCGTCGAGGCCCAGGTCCCCTAGTGCTTCGGCCGCCTACAGCCAGGGCCGGGCCGAGTAAGAGAACCAGGCCGAGTTCCAGGCACTGGCACTGCTCTACGACCTGGGTAGGTGCTGGGGCAGGGAATGGTAGTAAGGGGAGGAAGATGAGGGAAATGAGGAGGAGGGAGATGAGGTGGTAGAGGGTGATGGGGGCAGTGCCAAGCTCCTGTCTACCCGGCACACCCTGGTTATTGGGACGGGCAGCACCTCAGCGGCCCCTGTCTGTGGGCGCGGGCACCGGAAGCGTCCCTAACGCATTACACGGAGAGAGAGAGAGCACCGCAGCCCGGCCCATAGCACGGTGGGGGGGGAGAAGACGGAGGGGGTGGGGAGAGCAATGAGGGAGGGAGGGGGGAGGGACAGGGGAGAGAGGGATGAGGGGGGAGAGAGAGAGAGAGGGAGGGAGGGAGGGAGGGAGGGAGGGAGGGAGGGAGGGAGGGAGGGAGGGAGGGAGGGAGGGAGGGAGGGAGGGAGGGAGGGAGGGAGGGAGGGAGGGAGGGAGGGAGGGAGAAATTAGAGGGAGTGGGGTAGAGGGATGGTGGAGTGCAGGGGGGAAGGGAGGGGGGTAGAAGGGAGAGGGGGACAGGTAGTGGGTTTGATGGGAGGGGGATAGGCATGAGTGGAGGAATATTGCGTTGGGGAACGGGTTGCGTTGGGGGACCCGTGTGACAGGGACCCAACAGGTCCCACTTAGTCTAGTTTCTATATAAACATTGAATGTAGAAGAGTGCAGCACTGGTAAGGCCCTGGGCTCACAATGTTTGTGCCAAACATGATGCCAATTTAAACTGATCTCATGTGCCTGTACATGATTCATATCCCTCTATTCTCTGCACTTACATGAATCTATCTAAAAGCCTTAAACACCATTACTGTATCTGCCTTCACCACCACCCGAGGCAATGCATTCCTGAAAACTATAAACAAGGAGCACAGAATGCCAGTCAGCTCTGTCTATCCTGGATAGCTCCAGCGAATCTGTAAACCTCATAAAAAAAAAACAATCCTTGCTTTTGGAAACATTTCATGACTTGCTGTGCTAAAGCCATGATTTAAATCCATGTACTGTAAATGAACACAAAGTGCTGGAGTAACTCAGGGGGTCAGGCAGCCTGACTCACTGAATTACTCCAGTATTTTGTGTCTATCTTCAGTGTAAACCAGCATCTGCTGTTCCTGCCTACATATCTGGACAGATCTACATATATACAGTGGCTTGCAAAAGTTTTCATACCCCTTGAACTTTTCCACATTTTGTCACGTTACAACCACAAACGTAAATGTATTTTATTGGGATTTTATGTGATAGACCAACACAAAGTGGCGCATAATTGTGAAGTGGAAGGAAAATGATACATGGTTTTCAAATTTTTTTACAAATAAAAAACTGAAAAGTGTGGCGTGCAAAAGTATTCAGCCCCCTTTACTTTGATACCCCTAAATAAAATCCAGTGCAACCAATTGCCTTCAGAAGTCACCTAATTAGTAAATAGTCCACTTGTGTGTAATCTAATCTCAGTATAAATACAGCTGTTCTGTGAAGGCCTCAGAGGTTTGTTAGAGAACATTAGTGAACAAACAGCATCATGAAGATCAAGGAACACACCAGACAGGTCAGGGATAAAGTTGTGGAGAAGTTTAAAGCAGGATTAGGTTATAAAAAAATATCCCAAGCTTTGAACATCTCACGGAGCACTGTTCAATCCATCATCCGAAAATGGAAAGAGTATGGCACAACTACAAACCTACCAAGACATGGCCGTCCACCTAAACTGACAGGCCGGGCAAGGAGAGCTTTGATCAGAGAAGCAGCCAAGAGGCCCATGGTAACTCTGGAGGAGCTGCAGAGATCCACAGCTCAGGTGGGAGAATCTGTCCACAGAACAACTATTAGTCGTGCACTCCACAAATCGTGCCTTTATGGAAAAGTGGCACGAAGAAAGCCATTGTTGAAAAAAAGCCATAAGAAGTCCCGTTTGCAGTTTGCCACAAGCCATGTGGGGGACACAGCAGACATTTAGGAAGGTGCTCTGGTCAGATGAGACCAAAATTGAAGTTTTTGGCCTAAATGCAAAATGCTATGTGTGGCGGAAAACTAACACTGCACATCACCCTGAACACACCATCCCCACTGTGAAACATGGTGGTGGCAGTATCATGCTGTGGGGATGTTTTTCTTCAGCAGGGACAGGGAAGCTGGTCAGAGTTGATGGGAAGATGGATGGAGCCAAATACAGGGCAATCTTGGAAGAAAACCTGTTAGAGTCTGCAAAAGACTTGAGACTGGGGCGGAGGTTCACCTTCCAGCAGGACAACGACCCTAAACATACAGCCAGAGCTACAATGGAATGGTTTAAATCAAAGCATATTCATGTGTTAGAATGGCCCAGTCAAAGTCCAGACCTAAATCCAATTGAGAATCTCTGGCAAGACTTGAAAATTGCTGTTCACAGACGCTCTCCATCCAATCTGACTGAGCTTGAGCTATTTTGCAAAGAAGAATGGGCAAAAATTTCAGTCTCTAGATGTGCAAAGCTGGTAGAGACATACCCCAAAAGACTTGCAGCTGTAATTGCAGCGGAAGGTGGTTCTACAAAGTATTGACTCAGGGGGGCTGAATACTTTTGCACGCCACACTTTTCAGTTTTTTATTTGTAAAAAAATTTGAAAACCATGTATCATTTTCCTTCCACTTAACAATTATGCACCACTTTGTGTTGGTCTATCACGTAAAATCCCAATAAAATACATTTACATTTGTGGTTGTAATGTGACAAAATGTGGAAAAGTTCAAGGGGTATGAAAACCTTTGCAAGCCACTGTACATATCCTACACACTTAAGTCCATGTTCTTGTTGTTCATGATAATAAATCAGGAGCACCACACTGAAGAGCTGGTTTTCTTCGAGCAGGAGTGAAGCGCACATATATAGAAACATAGAAACATAGAAACATAGAAATTAGGTGCAGGAGTAGGCCATTCGGCCCTTCGAGCCTGCACCGCCATTCAATATGATCATGGCTGATCATCCAACTCAGTATCCCGTACCTGCCTTCTCTCCATACCCTCTGATCCCCTTAGCCACAAGGGCCACATCTAACTCCCTCTTAAATATAGCCAATGAACTGGCCTCGACTACCCTCTGTGGCAGGGAGTTCCACAGATTCACCACTCTCTGTGTGAAAAAAGTTCTTCTCATCTCGGTTTTAAAGGATTTCCCCCTTATCCTTAAGCTGTGACCCCTTGTCCTGGACTTCCCCAACATCGGGAGCAATCTTCCTGCATCTAGCCTGTCCAACCCCTTAAGAATTTTGTAAGTTTCTATAAGATCCCCTCTCAATCTCCTAAATTCTAGAGAGTATAAACCAAGTCTATCCAGTCTTTCTTCATAAGACAGTCCTGACATCCCAGGAATCAGTCTGGTGAACCTTCTCTGCACTCCCTCTATGGCAATAATGTCCTTTCTCAGATTTGGAGACCAAAACTGTACGCAATACTCCAGGTGTGGTCTCACCAAGACCCTGTACAACTGCAGTAGAACCTCCCTGCTCCTATACTCAAATCCTTTTGCTATGAAAGCTAACATACCATTCGCTTTCTTCACTGCCTGCTGCACCTGCATGCCCACTTTCAATGACTGGTGTACCATGACACCCAGGTCTCGCTGCATCTCCCCTTTTCCTAGTCGGCCACCATTTAGATAATAGTCTGCTTTCCTGTTTTTGCCACCAAAATGGATAACCTCACATTTATCCACATTATACTGCATCTGCCAAACATTTGCCCACTCACCCAGCCTATCCAAGTCACCTTGCAGTCTCCTAGCATCCTCCTCACAGCTAACACTGCCCCCCAGCTTCGTGTCATCCGCAAACTTGGAGATATTGCCTTCAATTCCCTCATCCAGATCATTAATATATATTGTAAATAGCTGGGGTCCCAGCACTGAGCCTTGCGGTACCCCACTAGTCACTGCCTGCCATTGTGAAAAGGACCCGTTTACTCCTACTCTTTGCTTCCTGTTTGCCAGCCAGTTCTCTATCCACATCAATACTGAACCCCCAATGCCGTGTGCTTTAAGTTTGTAAACTAATCTCTTATGTGGGACCTTGTCGAACGCCTTCTGGAAGTCCAGATACACCACATCCACTGGTTCTCCCCTATCCACGCTACTAGTTACATCCTCGAAAAATTCTATAAGATTCGTCAGACATGATTTACCTTTTGTAAATCCATGCTGACTTTGTCCAATGATTTCACCACTTTCCAAATGTGCTGCTATCCCATCTTTAATAACTGACTCTAGCAGTTTCCCCACTACCGATGTTAGACTAACTGGTCTGTAATTCCCCGTTTTCTCTCTCCCTCCCTTCTTAAAAAGTGGGGTTACGTTTGCTACCCGCCAATCCTCAGGAACTACTCCAGAATCTAAAGAGTTTTGAAAGATTATTACTAATGCATCCACTATTTCTGGAGCTACTTCCTTAAGTACTCTGGGATGCAGCCTATCTGGCCCTGGGGATTTATCGGCCTTTAATCCATTTAATTTACCCAACACCACTTCCCGGCTAACCTGGATTTCACTCAATTCCTCCAACTCCTTTGACCCGCGGTCCCCTGCTATTTCCGGCAGATTATTTATGTCTTCCTTAGTGAAGACGGAACCAAAGTAGTTATTCAATTGGTCCGCCATATCCTTGTTCCCCACGATCAACTCACCCGTTTCTGACTGCAAGGGACCTACATTTGTTTTAACTAATCTCTTTCTTTTCACATATCTATAAAAACTTTTGCAGTCAGTTTTTAAGTTCCCTGCCAGTTTTCTTTCATAATCTATTTTTCCTTTCCTAATTAAGCCCTTTGTCCTCCTCTGCTGGTCTCTGAATTTCTCCCAGTCCTCCGGTATGCTGCTTTTTCTGGCTAATTTGTACGCATCATCCTTCGCTTTGATACTATCCCTGATTTCCCTTGTTATCCACGGATGCACTACCTTCCCTGATTTATTCTTTTGCCAAACTGGGATGAACAATTTTTGTAGTTCATCCATGCAGTCTTTAAATGTCTTCCATTGCATATCCACAGTCAACCCTTTTAGAATTAATTGCCAGTCAATCTTGGCCAATTCACGTCTCATACCCTCAAAGTTACCTTTCTTTAAGTTCAGAACCATTGTTTCTGAATTAACAATGTCACTCTCCATCCTAATGAAGAACTCAACCATATTATGGTCACTCTTGCCCAAGGGGGCACGTACAACAAGACTGCTAACTAACCCTTCCTCATTGGGAACATGATGTTGGAATAAGGTCATAAGGTCATCAATGATAGGAGTCGAATTAGGCCATTCGGCCCATCAAGTCTACTACACCATTCAATCATGGCTGATCTATCTCGCCCTCCCAACCCCATTCTCATGCCTTCTCTACATAACCTCTGACATATACTTATCAAGAATCTATCTATCTCTGCCTTAAAAATATCCACTGACTTGGGCTCCACAGCCTTCCGTGGCAAAGAATTCCACAGATTCACCACCCTCTGTCCAAAGAAGTTTCTCCTTATCTCCTTCCTAAAAGGACGTCCTTTAATTCTGATGCTATGACCTCTAGCCCTAGACTCTCCCACTGGTGGAAACATACTCTCCATATCCACTCTGTCCAAGCCTTTCACTTTTCCAAATTTGAGGAAGGACATTCTTGCTATTGAGGGAGTGCAGCGTAGGTTTACAAGGTTAATTCCCGGGATGGCGGGACTGTCATATGCTGAGAGAATGAAGCGGCTGGGCTTGTAATTTGGAATTTAGAAAGATGAGAGGGGATCTTATTGAAACATATAAGATTATTAAGGGTTTAGACCCGCCAGAGGAAACATCTTCCCGATGTTGGGGGAGTCCAGAACCAGGGGCCACAATATAAAAATAAGGCATTTAGAAAGGAGATGAGGAAACACTTTTTCACACAGAGAGTGGTGAGTCTGTGAAATTCTCTGCCTCAGAGGGCGGTGGAGGCAGGTTCTCTGGATACTTTCAAGAGAGAGCTAGATAGGACTCTTAAAGATAGCAGAGTCAGGGGATATGGGGAGAAGGCAGGAACGGGGTACTGATTGTGGATGATCAGCCATGATCACACTGAATGGCGGTGCTGGCTCGCGGGGCTGAATGGTCTACTCCTGAATGGTCTATTGTCTATTATCTATTCTGTATGTTTCAATGAGGTACCCCCTCATTCTTCTAAACTTCAGCGAGTACAGGCTTAGTGCTCATCCGAGGTTAACCTACTCATTCCTGGGACCATTCTTGTAATGTTACTGTTTACCTCTATACGGCTTCACAACTCCATATAATGTTGCTTGGAGAGCATCCATCCATCCTAATTAAAGCATGATTTTCAGAGTTTCTAATTAAAGGAAGAAACTTGAATTTGTACACAGACATGACTTTTACACAGCTATGTATTTTTGAAGTTGCTATGTAAGCAATCTTATAATTGGGCAACAAAAATATTATTTCCATATTTCACTTGTTTTGTTTCGGTACTTCAACAGTGTAAGTTATTGGGGCAAATCCTCCAAAATTATGGAAGAACTCGGATAAGGACATGGATATTTTAAAAAGACAGATTTGCTGGCTGCAACGGAAAAACCCCAATCCACAGAAAGAATCAGTTTCAAGTTTCAAACCTGTCTGGCCTGTGGACTTGGGCATCACAGAACTATGCGGATGGTGTGGGGAGGAAAGGCTGAGACGGAGATAACGAGATTATCTTGGATACACAAAGGAAGGAACCAAGCCTCAGCAGACGGTGGTAAACAGGCCAGCAGCAAGCACTATCACCATCTTGGATGAACCATCCATCGAGACAATAGGAGCCCATCCAGGCGATGGGATAACGATCAGGCTGAGGGATCATGACATCAGCAAACCCCTTATCATCGGAAGCCTATTGTTCATGCCAGATCGAAACTGGGAATCATCAAAAGAACCCTTTTATCCAGAGGACCACCTGGGGGTTTCAAAGGAAGCTCAGGTATAAAAGCCGGAGTCAAGCCAGAACTCGCTCTCTTTCTGCTCTGCTGGACAGCTCGTGAGCCTGCATCGACCTAAGCTGTGAGTATCCCGGTGACCTGGTGAAATTCCCGAAATAGGATAGAGGTTGAGAGGAGAAAGGTAAAGGGGGAGTATACTTGCAAGTAAAATTGTGTAAAGTAAGTTTTACGACGTGCCCGATAGTTTTCCGTCCATAGTCTTAGTTTAAAGCATAAGTTTAGCCACGTATTATGTAGTGTTGGTGAGATTCGATTTCTCATTGTTTAATAAAGCCTGTAAATTTTAGACTTGCTTTGAGTCCATCTTGGTTTCTGTTTTCTCTCATCAGCACACTCTGGTCAATTCAACCTTTTTTATCATATCCCACCATAATTCCGAGGTCTAGAACCTAGGGGAATCCCTTTTGTTGTATTCTCTCTCTTGGAAACCGCTCGAGTGGAATGGTGGCCGTTTGACCCTCCGACAAGGGAGAGAATAACTCGGGCAGTTGGGTTCGAAGTGGAGTAAAGGGAAATGCAAAACCCCTACAACAGCAAAGGAGGTGTGGGGGAAGATAGTGGAAACTGGTATTTTGACATGTGTAGGAAGGAACTGCAGATGCTGGTTTAAACTGAAGATAGATATAAAATGCTGGAGTAACTCAGAGAGACAGGTAGCATCTCTGGAGAGCAGGAATGGGTGACATATCGGGTTGAGACCCTTATTCAGACTAGGTTCAGAGTCCGCTGATTAGTCTGAAGAAGAGTCTCGACCCGAATCATCACCCATTCCTTCTCTCCAGAGATACTGCCTGCTCTGCTGAGTTACTCAAGCATTTTGCGTCTACCTTCAATTTAAACCAGCATCTGCAGTTCTTTCCTACATAGGAAAACAAGTAGATGTTTTTGAAGAATGCTTGGGCTAATTCAACGGGACCAGTAGATCACGAGGACACCTGCGACGTCACTGAGAACAGTTTTGCTTTCCCAGCGACATCCGAGATGGTAATGGCCACCTCGCCAGCAGTCTGTCTTGTCCATTCTCCGTTTTTATTATTTTAAGTATGTCTTGAATGTTTTAAAGTTTCTTGGTATGTTCTATGTGGGGGGTGCGGGGGGGGGTCTGGGGAAGCATTTTTCAGTCACTTACCTCGACGGAGATGCGATTTTTCTCCGTGTCGCATCTCCCTCCCCCCTTTGCGGCCTACAACGTGGAATGTGCGGCCTTTCCTGGAGACCGGCCCGGAGCTTCAAATGGCGGGTGCGCTGCGGACGAACCATCGCGGAGCCTGGGATCTTTTGCCGAGGATCGCCAGTGTTGGAGCTCCGACCGCGGGGCCTGTGGACTTTAAAACCATGAAGCAGCAATCTCTGGTAAAAAGCGGCCGACTCGGGAACACCATGCCACGGAGTGTTCCGATCCATCCTGAAGCCGGAGTTTTGATCATCCCGACGAGAGGGCTTGAACAGCAGACTGTCAGCAATGGCCCCGTTCAAAGGCCCCGACTATAGGAGGAAGATGACTGAACCTTATTGCCTTCCATCACTGTGAGGAATGTTGATTCCACTGTGGTGGATGTTTATGTTAAAGTTTATTTTATGGGCTGTGTGTATTTTGCTTTTTACTTTGTATGACTGTATAGCAACTCAAAATTTACTGCACCTTAATTGATACATGTGAAAATTGAATTGAATCTTGAATCTTGAATCTTGAATCTTGAATCTTGACTTGCTAGGTGTCAGATGGAAGATATAACTCAAGCCATTACGGTACCAAGGAGGATAGCTAGTTTGACACATAATCACCTGTTGTTCTTAGAGATTAAATTATTATATAAAGACATGCTTCTACCATGATTTTTTTTTATTGTATTGCTGTATGGGAATTTCATTTCACTGTGCCATCTGGCACATGTGACAATTAAATGTATCTTGAATCTTGAATCTTGAATCTTGATAGCATTGAGCTTAATCTTCGGGAAGTGAAAAGATCTTCACCAGGGAGAGAGGGAGAGCTTGGACCGTGGTGTGTCCCGGTGCCAGCCAGTGCAGACAGGAGACTTGAATACGCAGAGGGGCATAGAATTTATTTTGTATTGTTTCTTTATTGATAGTTGATAGTTTTTTCTGTGTTTTACTTGTATTTTGCTCGAGTAAATAGTTATTTGTGCTCTTCACCATATGCTTCTTCCATTCATTGATCCGAATCCTTGAATCCTGCATATATTTCATTACAGGTAGACACAAAATACTGGAGTAACTCAGCGGGTGAGGCAGCATCTATGGAGAGAAGGAATTGGCAACGTTTCGGGGCGCGATGTTTGTCTTAACCAATCTCAATGTGGTATTTTGGCCAACACCTCATTCTTCCCATACATCGGTTTGGACAGATGCCTCCATTCACTCTTCTCCAGTTCTGAGAAACAATCCCTGACCCGAAACACAAACCGCTTTCTCTTTCCACAGATGCTGCTGGTTTGGCTGAGTACTTGCAGCTTCTTCTGTTTTATTTTTCTTGAGCCATGAATGGTTTTGGAAAACAAAGAAGAACATTTTAAATTTGTGGCAGTAAGGAAGGAAGGAGTTGAAACAAGGAACTGCGGATGCTGGCTTACAAAAAAAGACGCAAAGTGCTGGAGTAACTCAGCGGGTCAAGCAGCATTTCTGGAGAACATGGATAGGCGCAACAAAAGCTTGTCACTGTACCTCGATACACGTGACAATAAAGTAAACTAAAATAAATAGGTGACGTTACAGGTCAGAAGCACTTTTCAGACTGATTTCAAAGGGGTGGGGGGGGGGCGGGGGGGGGGGCAGAAAGCTGGGAGAGAGAGGAGACTGGGTGAGAATGTGTGGCAGGTGATAGTTAGACACTGGTGAAGGGTAAGAGGGGTGGGTCGATCGCAGGTGGTTGGGAAAAAAAGGCCAGAGATAAAAACCGAGTATTTTGTTCAAATATTGAAACAATTCTTTTAGTCATTTATTCTTGAATTAATTTCTTCCAATCTTTCCAGCAGTGGAGTTCTCATCCGTAGAACCATACTTACTTCTAAATTTTAAACTTAAATCTAAATGTTATTAGTTATTTATGTTATGACATCGGATGGAAGCTGTATACCAAATCTCATTGCGCTTATGTGCAATGACAATAAAATATATTATTATTATTATTATTATTATTACTTCAATTCAATAAATTCCTTCATAGGACTTTTACTTTCTTTCAGCTGCCTGAAGTTAAATTTAACTATGACACCAACTTTAATTTCAGTTTCTCCACAGCATTCTTTGAACCACGTTTGACATGAATTTTAAGTTGGACAAAAAATAATGTTTGTGTTGACATATCTTCAACCATCTTCTCATCTGCAGCCTTGGCAGTACTGCTCTGATCTGAAGCCAGTAGCTGCCTAAACTGCTGGGGTTCTGGTAAATTCCCCCTTTAGTATTGTCATTTTATAAGCACAGCTGCTGGTTACTCATCGCAGGCATTAACACATTTTGAACATTAATTAAACACGGCCTCATTGTAATTGCCTTCTGGCTCTCATCAGCATTTAGACATTAATGGAGAGTGGAATATAATTTTAGGTCTGGTTACAATAGGGCCTAACAAAGAGAAAATAATCTATTTCAGTCAATTAATCCCAGTGAAGGGGAATCACATAAAATCTTGCGTTAATGTTTATGAACCACATTTATACTGAGAGAAATTAACGATACTATTGAAGGTTTTATGTCAACAATGTAATTTAAATGTTCTTGAGTGCGCTTTGTTTGTTAGTTCTTAAATAAGCAACTTTAAACCAGCACTCAAAGTGCTGGGTCAACTCTGTGTAAGAAGGAACTGCAGATGCTGGTTTACGCCGAAGATAAACACAAAATGCTGGAGGAATTCAACAGGTCAGGCAGCATCTGGGGAGGGAATGGACAGGCAATGTTTCGGGTCAGGACTTTTCTTCAGATTGATTAGAGTAAAGGGGGAGGGGAGAGAACTGGAAAAAATAGTTAGAGGCAGGATAAAGTCAGTTTCTTGATTCAACCTTAAAGCAATGATGCTGTTACATTCCTAAAGATGTGTTTTTTCAGTACCTTCTACCAGGGCATCACAATGAACAGCTACTATTAAAAATAATCCATTCTCCTAGCTCTGGATAATTGAAATGGTGAATATAGTCTTCAAGTGTTGGATAGGGGAAGTAACTTTAAGGTGATCTCAGGCACTGGTGCGCATGTTTAGTTTAGTTTAGAGATACAATGTGAGAGACAGGCCCTTCGGCCTACAAAGACTGTGCCGAACAGCGATCCCCAAACACTAACACTGTCCTACACACACTAGGGACAATTATACCAAGCCAATTCACCTACAAACCTGTACGTCTTTGGTGTTATAGCCCAATGATAACACTCTTGCCTTCCAGCACCATTTGAGGTTGACATTACAAATGTAAAGCTGAAGGGCTGCTCCACCATCATAGAGGAATTGTTGAAGTAATGATATAGTCATAGAGTGATACAGTGTGAAAACAGGCCCTTCGGCCCAACTCGCCCACACCAGCCAACAATGTCCCAGCGACACTAGTCCCACTTGCCTGTGCTTGGTCCATATCCCTCCAAATCTGTCCTATCCATGTACCTATCCAAATGTTTCTTGAACGATGGGATAGTCCCATCGTCAACTACCTCCTCTAACAGCTTGTTCCATACACCCACCACCTTTTGTGTGAAAAAGTTACCCCTCAGATTCCTATTAAATCTTTTCCCCTTCACCTTGAACCTATGTCCTCTGGTCCTTCGACCCCCCTACTCTGGGCAAGAGACTCTAGGCATCTACCTGATCTATTCCTCTCACAATTTTGTATACCACTATAAGATCTCCCCTCATCCCCCTGCGCTCCATGGAATAGAGACCCAGCCGACTCAACCTCTCCCTTTAGCTCACACCCTCTAGTCCTGGCAGCATCCTCGTAAATCTTTTCTGAACCCTTTCAAGCTTGACAATATCTTTCCTATAACATGGTGCCCAGAACGGAACACAATATTCTAAATGCAGTCTCATCAACGTCTTATACAACTGCAACATGACCTTCCAACTTCTATACTCAATACTCTGACTGATGAAAGCCAAAGTGCCAAAAGCCATTTTGACCACCTTATCTACCTGCAACTCGACCTTCAAGGAATCATGCACCTGTACTCCTGGATCCCTCTGCACATGAATCTACAAATTCCCATTTCAAAGAACAGGAAGGGTAGTTGGTTTTCATTGTCATCTCATCTTTACCAATCAGCAGTGCTTTGACAAGACTATGCACAAGCAACCACTGGCATTGGTGTAAAAATAATAGCATTGTGCAGATTAAACCGATTAAAACCATTACAATTTAATATCGGGTTTACCAGAATACTAGAAACAGGGAACTGCAGATGCTCAGTTACAAAAAAAGACACAGTGCTGGAGCAACTCAGTGGGTCAAAACTGCCTGACCCATTGAGTTTCTCCAGCACTTTGTGTCTTATCAGAATGCTGCCTGGATTGGAGGATATTAGCTATAAAGAGATTTTGGACAAACATGGATTGTTTTGGAAACATAGAAACATAGAAACATAGATACAGGAGTAGGCCATTCGGTCCTTCATGCCAGCACCGCCATTCAATATGATCATGGCTAATCACCCCCGTTCCTGCTTTTTCCTCATATCCCTTGATTCCTTTAGCCCGAAGAGCTAAATCTCGCTCTTGAAATCGTCCAGTGAATTGACCGCCACTGCCTTCTGTGGCAGAGAATCCCTTAGATTCACAACTTTCAGGATGAAAAAGTTTTTCCTCATCTCATCTCATTTTCTTTGGAGTGTCGGAGACTGAGGAGAGACCTCATAGATCTATATAAACTTATGAGAGGCATAGATAAGGTCGTCAGTCAGAATTTCAGAATTGTTTTCCTAGGGCTTATATGTCAAAGACTATAGGGCATAGCTTTAATGCGAGAGGGATAAGTTTAAAGGAGGTATGCAGGGTGTTTTTTTGCACAAAGAGTAGTGGGTGCTTGGAAAGTACTTCCAGATATGGTGATGGAGGCATATATGAGTGACAATTATGAGGCATTTAGATAGGAACATTGATATATGGGGAATGGAAGGATATTGATCACATGCTAAATGTGATTAAATAACCAAATATCATACTCGACATGGACACTGTGGGCAGGGGCTTGTTCATGTGCTGTACTGTTCTATATTCGGCATGGACTAGAAGGGCCGAGATGGCCTGTTTCCGTGCTGTAATTGTTATATGGTTATATGGTTATTCTAAGTTATATACAGGGAAATCTTTATTTTTAATTAGGGCTGTGATGTGCAATACTTTAGAGTCATGAAGTCATGTTACCCAGAGTGAAAGCAGGCCCTTCAGCCCAACTTGCTAACACCGACCAACATGTCCCATCTACACTAGTCCCACCTGCCTGTGTTTGGCCCCTATCCCTCTAAACCTGTCCTATCCATGTACCTGTCTAATTGTTTCTTAAAAGTTGCATTAGTCCCTGCCTCAACCACCTCCTCTAGCAGCTCGTTCCATGCACCCACCACTCTTTGTGTGAAAAAGTTAACCCTCAGATTCCTGATCAATCTTTCCCCATTGACCTTAAACCTATCCTCTGCTTCTCGATTCCCCTATTCTACCTGATCTATTCCTCTCATGATTTTATACACCTCTATAAGATCTCCCCTCATCCTCATGCATTCCAAGTCCCAGCCTACTCAACCTCTCCCTATAGCTCAGACCCTCGAGTCCTTGTAACATCCTTGTAAATCTTCTCTGTACCCTTTCCAACTTGAGAACATCTTTCTTTAAAATGGTGTCCAGAACTGAACACAATACTCTAAATGCGGCCTCATCAACATCTTACATAACTGCAACATGACCTCCCAACTTTTATACTCAATACTTTGACTTTTTGACCACCCTATAGACAATAGACAATAGGTGCAGGAGTAGGTCATTCGGCCCTTCGAGCCAGCACCACCATTCACTGTGATCATGGCTGATCATCCACATTCAGTATCCCGTTCCTGCCTTCACACCATATCCCTTGACTCCGCTATCTTTAAGAGCTCAATCTAACTCTTTCCTGAGAGTATCCAGAGAACCGGCCTCCACTGCCTCTGATGCAGAGAATTCCACATATTCACAACTCTCTGGGTGAAAAAGTTTTTCCTCATCTCCATTCTAAATGGCCTACCCTTTATTCTTAAACTGTGGCCCCTGGTTCTGGACTCCCCCAACATCAGGAACATGTTTCCTGCCTCTAGCTTGTCCAATCCCTTAATAATCTTATATGTTTCAATATACCTCTCATCCTTCTAAATTCCAGTGTATATAAGCCCAATCACTCCATTCTTTCAGATTCAAATTCAGATTCAAACTTTATTGTCATTATGCAGTGTACAAGTACAGAGACAACGAAATGCAGTTAGCAACTCTCCCAGAAGAGCGAACATAGATTAATGGAACAGTAAAATATATATATTTAACTACCGTAGCAGTCTGTGGCTGAGGTGAGAGCAGCCCTTGACGATGCTGCGCACCCTTCGCAGACATCACTTTGGACAGACTCAATGGAGGGGAGTGAGGAACCGGTGATGCGTTGGGCAGTTTTCACCACCCTCTGCAGTGCTTTCCGGTCGGAGGCAGAGCAGTTGCCATACCATACTGTGATATAGTTAGTAAGGATGCTCTCGATGGTGCAGCGGTAGAAGTTCACCAGGATCTGAGGAGACAGATGGACCTTCTTTAGTCTCCTCAGGAAGAAGAGATGCTGGTGAGCCTTCTTGACCAGCGTTGAGGTATTGTGGGTCCAAGAGAGGTCTTCAGAGATGTTGACCCCCAGAAACCTGAAGCTGGAAACACGTTCCACCTCCATCCCGTTGATGTGGATGGTGGTGTGCATGCCACCTCTAGACCTTCTGTAGTCCACAATGAGCTCCTTGGTCTTCTTGGAGTTCAGGGCCAGGTTGTTGTCAGTGCACCATGCTACTAGGAGCTGGACCTCCTCCCTATAGGCCGACTCATCGTTGTTGCTGATGAGGCCAATCAACATATGACAGTCAAGCCATCCTGGGAATTAACCCCGTGAATCTAAGCTGCACTCCCTCAACAGCAAAAAATGTCCTTACTCAAAATTGGAGACCAAAACTGCACAAGTGTGTTCTCACTATGGCCCTGTACAACTGCAGAAGGACCTCTTTGCTCCTATACTCAACTCCTCTTGTTATGAATGCTCTTGTCATTCGCTTTATTCATTGTCTGCCGCACCTGCATGCTTACTTTCAGTGACTGATGAACAAGGACCCCCAGATCCCATTGTACTTCCCCTTTTCCCAACTTGACATCATTTAGATAATAATCTGCCTTCCTGTTTTTGCCACCAAAGTGGATAACCTCACATTTATCCACATTAAACTGCATCTGCCATGCATCTGCCCACGCACCCAACCTGTCCAAGTCACCCTGCATCCTCATAGCATCCTCCTCACAGTTCACGCTGCCACCCAGCTTTGTGTCATCTGCAAATGTTACTTTGTGGTCATCAACCTGTGATGCCACTTTCATGGAACTATGTACCTGTACTCCTATATTCCTCTGCTCTACCACACTCCGAGAGCCCTATCATTCACTGTATAGTTCCTGCCCATATTTTCCAAAATGCAACACCTCACATTTCTGTGTATTACATTTCCAAACTTTAATGATGAGGTTGTGTAGAGGGCTTTGTTTTAATTTGCTCTAATGTAGGGTAGAAGCTAAAGGCACTGTCATGTCTTTTAATCTCAGGAAGGTTTGAATATCAAAGTTTGCAGTATTTTTTAAATCATGCTCTTATTTTAATTTATTACATTCTTTATAATATCAGCTTAGCCTAGTTGGCACCACTTCTATCCCTTGAGCGGGGAGAATCAATCTCCATTTCAGGACTTGAAACTAAATCTCCTTTAGTGTCGAGGATGAGATGCAGCATCTTTTAGTGAAGCACTGAAGTCGGATTCTTTGCTCAACTAAAAACAGATTAACCAGCCTTCCTTTCAACCTTGTCTGAAGAAGGTCTCTATGTATGTATATGTTTATGTACGTGCACATTTTTTTGCATGTGTTTATGTGCATGCAGTTGTATAAGTGTGTGTATATGCGTGTTTAAGCATGTGTGCACCTTTTGTGCATGTTTATGAGTGTGCATTTGTGTTACTGTGCATGTGTGTGTATATGTTCATGTATGTCTGCATTTTTATATGTATACAGTGCATTCAGAAGGTATTCAGACCCCTTCACATTTTCCACATTTTGTTACGTTACAACCTTATTTTAAAATAGATTAAATTCATTTTTTTAATCATCAATCTGCACACAATACTCCATAATGAAGAAGCGAAAACAGGTGTTTAGAATTTTTGCAAACTAATTAAAAACAAATAACTGAAATATCACATTTACATATGTATTCAGACCCTTTGCTATGACACTCAAAATTGAGCTTAGGTGCATCCTGTTTCCATTGATTATCCTTGAGCTGTTTCTATAACTTGATTGGAGTCCACCAGTAGTAAATTAAATTGATTGTATATGATTTGGAAAGGCACACACCTCTATAAAGTCCCACAGTTGACAGTGCATGTCAGAGCAAAAACCAAGCCATGAAGACGAAGGAATTTTCTTGTAGACCTCCGAGACAGGATTGTGTCGAGACACAGATCTGGGGAAGGGTATAAAACATTTTGTGCAGCATTGCAGGTCCCGAAGAGCACAGTGGCCTCCGTCATTCTTGAATGGAAGAACTTTGGAACTACCAGGACTCTTATAGAGCTGGCCTCCCGGCCAAACTGAGCAATCGAGGGAGAAGGGCCTTGGTCAGGGAGGTGACCAAGAACCCGATGGTCAGTCTGATAGAGCTCCAGAGTTCCTCTGTGGAGATGGGAGAACCATCCAGAAGGACAACTATATCTGTAGAACTCCACCAATCAGGCCTTTATGGTAGAGTGGCCAGACGGAAGCCAATCCTCAGTGGAAGGCACATGACAGCCCGCTTGGAGTTTGCCAAAAGGCACGAGAAACAAGATTCTCTGGTCTGATGAAACCAAGATTGAACCAAATTGAATGCTAAGTGTCACGTCTGGAGGAAACCAGGCACCACTCATCACCTGGCCAATACCATACCTACGGTGAAGCATGGTGGTGACATCATCATGCTGTGGGAATAATTTTCAGCGGCAGGAACTGGGAGACTAGTCAGGATCGAGGAAAAGATGAATGGAGCAAAGTACAGAGAGATCCTTGATGAAAACCTGCTCCAGAACGTTCAGGACCTCAGACTGGGATGGAGGTTCACCTTCCAACAGGACAACGACCCTAAGCACACAGCTAAGACAATGCAGGAGTGGCTTCTGTGAATCTGTGAATGTCCTTGATTGGCCCAGCCACAGCCCGGACTTGATCCCTATCGAACATCTCTGGAGGGACCTGAAAATAGCTGCGCATCGACGCTCCCCATCCAACCTGACAGAGCTTGAGAGAATCTGCAGAGAAGAATGGGAGAAATTACCCAAATACTGGTGTGCCAAGCTTGTAGCGTCATGCCCAAGAAGACTTGAGGCTGTAATCTCTGCCAAATGTGCCTCAACAAAGTATTGAGTAAAGGGTCTGTATACCTATGTAAATGTGATATTTCAGTTATTTCTTTTTAATTCCATTCCAAAAAATTCTACACACCTGTTTCCGATTTTTAATATTGGATATTGTGTGTAGATTGATGATAAACATTTTTTTAATCCATTTTAGAATAAGGCTGTAACGTTACAAAATGTGAAAAAATTGAAGGGGTCTAAATACTTTCTGCACTGTATATGTGTGTGTGTGTATATTTATGTATGTGTACATCGTTTGTATTTGTGTCTTTGTGCATTTGTGCAATTGTGTGCGTGGTTTTGTATGTGTGCATCTTTTATATATGTGTGTGCATTTATTAACTGTGTATGAGTGTATGTTTTTGTATGTGTCCATTTTTTGTATGTCTATTTGTGTAACTGTATGTGTGTATGCATGCCTATGAACATTTGTGTAACTCTGTGTGTGTGTGTATGTCTTTGTGTGTGTGTGTTACGTTCCTGCAAATTACTTCACTTCATGTTGTTCTCATGTGAATGCTATTAATCCTTTCAGAGATTGTTGCATTAAGTGAAAATCATCATGGATGCTGCCTGACCTGCTGAGAGTTTCCAGAAATATCTGTTCTTATTTATATTCAAGGCAGAGGACAGAAAATAACAGAAGGTTTCTGTTGTAATTGCCTTTGGTTCATTGAGCTGATTGTACAGCTGTGGAAATGTGCAGGGAAGGAGCTCAGGGGTTCCGAGGTATTCAATGTTGCACGATTTGGAAATGAACATTTGAAAGCAGAATTCTAACCTTAACTCTTTGAATGCTACAATAAATTTTGAGTTTTGAAAATAGGATTCTGCCCCAAGGTGTCTCAATGGGAATAGCCAGTTCTAGTTGTAGCAGCACTCAACCACGACGACTATTTGCATGCTAGCCATAGAAGCAGATCTACAATCACATATTCCAATCGCTCTACACTCTTGTACACTGTAAATGGCTCGATTGTAATCTTGTATTGTCTTTCCGCTGACAGGTTAGCATGCAACATAAGCTTTACCCGGTACCGATACACGTAATAATAAACTAAACTATAACTCCACAGGTTTAACTGAGCAAGACAACTGTTACAATTGTCGTTATAACTGCATTTGCATGCTTTACAACAAATGACAGTCTATCCACCTGCCCATGACATTCAATGGCATTGGTGAGTCCCCCAATGATGAAGTCATAGGTTAACCATTAACCATTAGGCTAACCATTAACCATTAGGCTAACCCTAACCCTAACCCTCTCTCTCCAATGAGAGTTGTGCAAAACCCTCCCTCTCTTCACCCTCTCTGTGATTCCTCCTGTTCTCCGGTGCTACGACCATGTTTAACCCAGACTCGCTACCGCAACCATGTGTGTTTTCTGGCCTTGATTTGTCCTTTTGCGTACCTTTCATTCATTTATTCATTGCACCTCTCCATTCCTCTGGTTTCCCTCCCTCCCCGACTCTCAGTTTGAAGAAGGGTCTCGACCTGAAGCGTCACATATTCCTTTTTTCCAAAGCTGCTGCCTGACCCATTGAGATACTCCAGCATTTTGTGTCAACTCAATCAGATTCTCCATTTAAATAAAAGAACGTCAAAGGTTTGGCATTCTGCAGTAAGTGATTCACCTCTATACATCCCAAAATCATTTCCCCTTTTGCTAGGGATAAGCTAGGGGTGTGATGGAATATGTGAACATGGATGTTCAAAACAGTTCTCAAGAATCTTGACACCATGGAGGACAAAGCTGTCCTGTTTTACAACTTAGTGGTATTAATATTGGCTTCTCTAACTTTGTAAACCTTGCTGTCCCTCTCTCTACATCCCTCCCCCAACCCAGATCTACAACTATTGCCCCTCCTGAATAAACTTTACATTGTATGCCTCATTGTCACCTTCCCCTAGTGGACAATGATCTATTCTACATTTTCCCTAATATCCGTACCCGTTGATCTCTCATTTTCACACCTTACCCTTCAATATCTCTCACTTCCTTCCCCTGACTCTCAGTCTCGGGAAGAGTCTCGACCCGAAACGTCACCCAGTCCTTCCATCCAGAGATGCTGCCTGTCCTGTTGAGTTACTCCAGCATTTTGTGTCTGTCTTCGGTGTAAACCGGCATCTGCAGTTCTGTCCCACACATTTAATCTGATTTGCAATGATAGCCCCTCAATCCAACCCTAAGCCCACACATCAACAAGTTATGAGCCCACTATGATGCAGAGCACCTTTTCTATTGCCTCCACCTCCGGGCATTTTTCCATGGTAAGAAGTCCTCGTCTCCCAGAGACAATCCCTTCTCCCATCTCCACCATTTCTTCTTTCTTAGACTCCCCCTGCTGGCCTTCACCCTTTCTGGACCTTTTTATTTCCATCTAGTGGTGAAACATCAACCACCTTGACTTCTCCACTCCCATTACCCACTCCATCTCATTCACTATAGATGCTCTGGTTTGCTCCCACACTCCAACGATGTACAGGTGTGTAGGTTAATTAGCATCAGTAAAATGGAAATTGTTCCTTGTGTTTAGGATAATGCTAGTGTACGGGATGATTACTGGTCGGCACGGACTCGCCAGGCCAAAGGGTCTGTTTCTGCGTTGTATCTTTAAAGTCTACAGATGCTGCCTGACCCTCTGAGATCCTCCAGTAGCTCGTTGTTTGCTACAGATTCCAGTATAGATGTTGGGTGGTCATGTTGCAGTTGAGGCAGCAACTCGACTACTGCGCCACCGTGTTGCCCAGTTTAGTTTAGTTTATACGTCTAACATAGACATAGAAGTCCAACATGGGCAGGGCCTATACTGTGAAAGGTCGGGATCTGGGGAGTGTTGTAGAACAAAGGGATCTAGGATTTTTCAGAACCACGGTATTCATTGTCATTGTTATGCTGATGATACACAGCTTTATGTCCACTAAGCCCACTTCTACTGTCCCCTCCAGTACTCTCACTGTCTGCCTCCATGCAGGGCCGGATTTAGGTGAAGAGAGGCCCTAAGCTATTTCACTTGTGAGCCTCCCCATCCCCCCCCCCCCCACTAATCCTCCACACCCTCGATTAGAGGACCATGACTACCCAGCATTGACAGTGTGACACTTTTAGATCCTACTGTATGTTGTCATTAAACAGCTGGTTTTAAAATACATATTGGATTCACCGCGGAGCGGGCGATGCCTTACCTGGATCGCCGTTTGAAGCTCTGGAGCGTTGGGCCTGCAGCTTCAGCATCATGGAGCTGTGGTTTGCGGAGCTCCCAGCCTCAGGCCGCGCTGATTTCAACATCGTGGAGCCCTGGGGCCGCCAGCGTGAATCTCCGCCCAGCTCAGCCTGTTGACTTCGGGAGCCGCGGTCTCCGGTAGGAAATGGTCGATTCGTAAGTCCAAGCCGCTGAGAATGTTCTCCCGTTCTGACGTCGGATGGTGACCCCAAAATGTCATTGTACCAATTGGTGCATGTGACAATAAGTGTCTCTTGAATTGAATGTGGAATATTAAGAAATAAAGAAACTACAAATACACTAAGAGCAAAAATGTTTTTTTCTCGCCTTCTTCATAGCAAAATCATCCAGAAGTTCACCAAGATCTGTTTGTCGAAGTTTGTCACTCTCAATGCACAGAATGCTCTGTGCAGCCAAACTCTCTTGAGACATTGTGGACCTTAATTCATTTAAAATTCTTTTGAGTCTTGAAAAAATCCTCTCTCCCGAGCATTTGGTGACCATTAAGCTAAGAAACTGCAGAAAGATTGCTTCCACATTAGGGAAGGCCATCTGAAAAGTTTCTTAAAGAATTGTTCCTTATTGACAATTATATTGCAAAACTTGAATTAAATCTGAATCAAATCTGCTTGAAAAAGGCTAACTTATAACTAAACAAACAGGTTCACTTCTTAATAAACAGACAACTCACAAAGCAGTTTTGTAGACCAATTCAAAACTTTACTAATTATCGGCCGATGGAAGGGACAAAGGTGAGGCCTCTGCTGCGGACAGTATCTGAGAGGGGGAGGTCAGGGGGGATGGTGAACACACGGCAGGGATGGGGGTTGGGGCCGGAGGAAGGCAGGTGAGTGGACTGAGGCCGAGGTGATGTCTGGTGGGGGGGTGGTGGGTGGTCAGGGGATAGGGGGGTATGAGGACTGCAGTGTGGGTGGGGAAGAGCTGGGGGGGTCACATGGTTTGAGGGGAATGGGGAAGACCCAGTGGAACAGCCACTGAGGTTACCAGAGTTGGGGAGACTAGCATTAGGACCCAGCGCAGTCAAACCCAGGGTAGTGGAAATCTGCAGAGTAGAAACCAAAGATACTAGAGGAACTCCTGTAGTACCTTTGGTGGAAAATTCAGGCCCGGTGCTGAGTCCAGGCTGCAGGTAAGGCGACGACTGCGGGCTGTTGGAGTGTGGTGGAGTGGCGAGCAAATCGTGGGAGGTCCCGGTGGGCAGATGGTCGGTGGGGCGGCGGGTCCAGTGGGGCGGCGAGATGCGTCCGCCCCAGGTGTGGCGGCAAATTTGGTAGGCCCCTTGTGCAGCGGCGAATTTGGTAGGCTCCCCGTGCGGTGGCGAGGGAAAAGGGTTAAATAAACTACATACCTTTTCCGTTGCCTGCACTTCCAATGATCCAAGGAGAGCAAATTCCTCTTCATAAACCTCACCTGCATTTTAATCCCTCCCCCCCACAGCACCAAAGCCTCTGGAATCGCAAGCACCGCGCCACCGATGGTAGGTTTTGTAACAACGCCACTATCCCACAGCGCCACCTAAGGTAAGGTTTGTAACAACGCCACTATCTCAAAAGTTTAACACACCTTGGTGCAGCGAGCAGACCTCGATCTCGAGGCCCTAAGCTTAAGCTTGTCTAGCTTATACATAAATCCGGCCCTGTGTCCATGATATACAGATATGGATGACAAACAACTACCTAAAGCTCAACAGTAGTAAAACTGAGTTACTCCTCATTGGCTCTAAATCTACACTCTCAAACCCAATATCTGTTCACTTCCCATCGCTGAAGCCATCATACCAGTCTCCACACAGGTTAAGAGCCTTGGTGTTATCTTGGACAGTACCATTTCTCTCTCCAGTCATAGAAACAATGTCTCCCGGATTGCCTTTATCCATCTACGAAACATCTCCAGACTACACCCTCTATTAACACAACACTCCATGGAAGTTCTATTCAATGCTTTGGTCACATCACGCATTGACTACTGCAACACAATCCTGGCAGGCATCCCCAGCAAACTTATTCATCGACTTCAACTCAGCCAGAACTCTGCAGCACAGATTATCACACGCTCAAAGTCCACTGATCATGTCACACCCCTGCTGATTCAATTACACTCCCACCCATCAACCTCAGCACAATGGGTGCCAGGGCCTTCTCCCACGCTGCACCTAAACTTTGGAATTCACTACCCCATCACATCCGCATACTGGACTCCATGACAGAATTCAAACCGCTCTTAAAACCCATCTTTTTTAACTAGCTTACTCATTTTAACTCCAAAAACTGCATCTTATTTTATATCAATCTTAACTTGTTGTGCTGTGCTTTGTCGCTTATTGTGTTTTATTGGTGATTATTTTAAATTACTGGTTAGAGAAGTGGTTGGCAGACAGGAAACAAAGAGTAGGGATTAACGGGTCCCTTTCAGAATGGCAGGCAGTGACTAGTGGGGTACCGCAAGGCTCGGTGCTGGGACCACAGCTATTTACAATATACATCAATGATTTGGATGATGGGATTCAAAGTAACATGAGCAAATTTGCAGATGACACAAAGCTGGGTGGCAGTGTGAACTGTGAGGAGGATGCTATGAGAATGCAGGGTGACTTGGACAGGTTGGGGGACTTGGACAGGTTGGCAGATGCATGGCAGATGAAGATTAATGCGGATAAATGTGAGGTTATCCACTTTGGTAGCAAAAACAGGAAGCCAGATTACTATCTAAATGGCGTCAAGTTGGGAAAAGGGGAAGTACAATGGGATCTGGGGGGTCCTTGTACATCAGTCTATGAAAGTAAGCATGCAGGTACAGCAGGCAGTGAAGAGAGCGAATGGCATGTTGGCCTTTATAACAAGAGGAATCGAATATAGGAGCAAAGAGGACCTTCTGCAGTTGTACAGAGGCCTAGTGAGACCACATCTGGAGTATTGTGTGCAGTTTTGGTCCTCTAATTTGAGGAAGGACATTCTTGCTATTGAGGGAGTGCAGCATAGGTTTACAAGGTTAATTCCCGGGATGGCGGAACTGTCATATGCTGAGAGAATGGAGTGGCTGGGCTTGTACACTCTGGAGTTGAGGAGGATGAGATGGGATCTTATTGAAACATATAAGATTGTTAAGGGTTTGGACACGCTTGAGACAGGAAACATGTTGCCAATGTTGGGGAAGTCCAGAACCAGGGGCCATAGTTTAAGAATAAGTGGTAAGCTATTTAGAACGGAGACGAGGAAACACATTTTTCACACAGAGTTGTGAGTATGTGGAATTCTCTGCCTCAGCGAGCGGTGGAGGCCGATTCTCTGGATACTTTCAAGAGAGAGCTAGATAGGGTTCTTAAAGATAGCGGAGTCAAGGGATACAATACAATACAATACAATACGGTTTTATTCATCAACATTGCACATAAAGTGCAAGTGAAATGAATTTACCAGTAGCGGTACAATGATAAAGAACACACAATACACAATAAATATTTAACACAAACATCCACCACAGCATTCGTCACTGTGGTGGAAGGCACAAAATTTGGCCAGTCCTCCTCTATTTCCCCCCGTGGTCAGGACCTCAACCCTCCGCAGCCGTCGCTGCGGGCGTCCAGATGTGCAGACAAGGTAAGTCCAGATAAGTCCTGAATTGGTGCCTCCCCACCGGAGACCGCGGCTTCAAGATGGTGTAGACCGCAGGCCGGCGGTCGAAGATTTAAAGTCCCCGCCCGCCGCATCCGGAAGCACTGCAGACCGCAGGGCCGGAGGTCGAAGTTCCCCTCCAGGGGTGATGGTAAGTTCACGCCACGTCCGCGGTAGAAGTTGGCCGCGGGCCGGCCGATGGAGCTTCTTCTTCTCCCGGGTCCCCCACGAGGGATCCCGGGCTGCAGACGCCGCACCAGTTGAAGCTCTGCAGACCGCGGCTTCAGGCTGCCAGCTGCCGTGGGCCAGCAAAACGTAGTTCTCCCCTCCGGCTAGCCCCTAGCGAGGGCACACCCGCTCCACGCTGAGAGTCCAGGCTGCGCCCGCCGCTGAAGCCCCAGGCGCGCCTCTGGGAAAGGCCGCCCGATCCTTGCTGTTAGGCCACGGGGAAGGTGACCTGGAAAAAGTCGCCTCTCCGTGGAGGAGGCGACCAAAACGGTTTCCCCCTTACCCATCCACACCATCCCCCTATATATGGGGAGAGGGCAGGAACGGGGTACTGATTGGGGATGATCAGCCATAACCACAATGAATGTGGGTGTTGTCTCGAAAGGTCGAATGGCCTACTCCTGCACATATTGTCTATTGTCTATAACCTCTACGATACAGACAGCACGTGGTCTGACTCTGCTGGGTCCTAGTGCTCCCCCCCACCTCCTACAGGGAAGAACCATCATTAGTGATGGACCTTCCCCTTTCCCCTCTTTTATCAGGTTACCCGACCTCGCACCTGCTTGTTAAAATTTCCCGCTTTATTATGGATCACAATTTCTACAAGTTACGATATATTTCCGGAAGTGGCGGCGCTGCCCTGCAGCTGCGGCTTGCCTGTTGTTTCAGTTTAGTTCAGTTTATTTTAGTTGTGTATGTGTGTGGGGGTGGGGGAGGTGTGAGAAACTTGTTTTTAGTCTCTTCCTTCGGGGGGATGTGACCTTTTCTTGTCGTAACCCCCATCTCCCTCTGAGCTGAGGCCTAATGGCGGAGCTGGCGGCCTCCATCTGGGACCGGCCTCGAGGCTCCGGAGGCAGAGCCAGGACTTACCAACGCTAGGCTGGCCGACTCTGGGGCCGTAAATTCCCGGCCCCCCTCCTTTGGCTCCCGGGTCGCATTTTGGACCCCGGGCCCGGGTACGATGTACCCCCTGCACCCCACTCTCATAGGCCCTGCACATTAGCACAACCGTGCACACACTAGGGACAATTTTACATTCATCCCAATTAACCTACAACCTGTACTCTTTGCAGTGTGGAGGAAACCGAAAACCGGAGAAAACCCATGCAGGTCACAGGGAGAATGTGGAAACTCTGTGCAGCACACTGTAACTTCCCCTTTGTCCTTGAGTTTGACTTGATTGTATATGTATGGTGTTGTCTGATCTGATTGGATAGCTTGCAAAACAAAGCTTTTCTTTCTGTACCTTGGTACATGTGACCATAATAAAACTAAATCTAAACTTAAACCCAAGGATGCAGATAGCTTAGTTGCAGTTCGGGAAATACGGGATAGAAAGTGAAATAGAAAGATACATTGATGGTGAATTGAAATAAGATGGGAAGAGTTTATCAAGAACATACACACTGATGGTAGCCTGCAAAGTCAAGTATCATGTTTCCACATTGTAAATTTATGTAATTCCATTGACTATCTTTCATAAAACTGCTTAAAGGGAAGATGTGCGCTCCTCTCTCCTGCCGCTCGCCGGCCTCGCTCATGTCAGCAGCTCTTTAGCCATGCTTAGAATTTGTTTCTTATTTCCCAAACTTATTTTTTCCACATTTTTCATTCTTTTGAAGGGTTGTAAAATGCCTTTCCCAGTCCTATATTTACTGTGCTATAAATTATGTATACATTTTTGTAATATGTTGTATTATTTTTGGAGTTATGGCTTTGTTTACATGTGCCTGTGGCATGTTAATAATTTAATCGGTTGCAACAGTTTATTTGTTCTTTGTAATATTAACTCTAATTGCCTCAACTGCGAAAGGCAGAGTGGATGGAAATATTTATAATTCCTCCAAGAGAGTTCTTTGAGCCAATATGCCGATAGTTCTGCTGGAGAAAGTACAAATCTTTGTACTTAGGACAAATCTTTGGGATATAACTGCTAAAGAAGTGGGAGTGCCAAGAGGGAGCATTTCAGAGAAAGTACCATATTTCCCAGCAATGAAGACACTATTTCTTACCCAAAAGTAAGGCGCAAAAATATACCTGCGTCTTGGAGGCCATAGGTCAAGAACGTTGATGCTGTAGTGAGGGATAGCCAAGTCTATCCCTCATTGTTGGCAGTTGATGGTTGTAAATTGGGAAACGGCTGGGGGGGGGGGGGGGGGGAGTTCCTTTCACAGCGTGTGGGAAGTCTGCACTGGGTCAGCACGGGCAGGAGCGTTGAGAAGGAGGGGGTCAGGGATCATGCCAGCAACTCACTCACAGCGGGCGCGGAGCCACCGCATTGTGGCCGGGGAGGGAAGTAGCTCGGGTGGCTGCGAGCCGCCACCTCAGCGCCCTCTGCCGGCCTGCTCACCTCTGGCAGTGCGCTCCTCTCTCCTGCCGCTCGCCGGCCTCGCTCATGTCAGCCGCTTCCCGCAAATCTTTAAATTCCGACTGCTGCCGGGAGCAGGACATGGCTGTGCTGGGTGACACTGCGTGGCATTCACTGCCTGGTCTGTGTCTTTCAAGAGCAAAGATCATAGAGTGGAGTGGGTCAGCGGGCGATGGATAACAGGGCAGCGGGTGGTGAGCTTACTTCTGTGTTAGTGCGAGTTACCTCAATTGGTCTCTTTATTATTGTCATTCAATAACAGTACAACTGATTCAACATGTCCCGGTGTGCTCCCTTTTTTCCCACCATCTCCACCTGCTGCCACCCTCCACCCCACACCCATTCAGTCATTCAGAATGGAGGAGATCTGGAAGCCTTGGGCAAATTGAATTGTTACTTTCTTTATTTTTATTTTTATTTTTAAGCGTGTGAAATTCTATGTCCTGCCAGCCTTTTTTCAAAATTTAGCGTCTCAAAATGGGGGTGCATCTTCGACGCAGGTGCGTCTCCATTGCGGGAAATACGGCAGCCATAATTCAGGGAGTGTTAAAGAAAAACAAAAACTTCAGATGCTGGAATCTGAAACTAAAACAGATTATGTTGGAAAATTAACTGGTATGTTGGTACATTGCCTTGCTGGTGCGAGGGTGATGGATGTCTCAGAGCGGCAGTAGGATGCAGGACTTTCTCAAAGGGAGAGTGAACAGTCGGAGGGAGTGGGCACGTGTAGGTACCAGGTAAGAGAAGGGACAAGGTCCTGCAACATGAATTTAGAGAGTTAGTCAACCATTTAAAGTCCAAGGTTGTAATAGAGTCATTACATCATGGAGTCTTACAGCATGGAAACAGGTTCTTTGGCCCAACTTGCCCACATGTCCCATCGACACTAATCACACCTACTTGCCATTTGGCCCATATCTCTCTAAACCTATTCCATTCATGTATCTGTCCAAATGCTTCTTAAACGTTGCGATAGTCCCTGCCTCAACTACCTCCTCTGGCAGCTAGTTCCGTACACCCACCACCCTTTGCATGAAAAAGTTACCGTTCAGATTTCTATTAAATCTTTCCCCCCGTCACTTTAACCTTATGTCCTCTGGTTCTCGATTCCCCATCTCTGTGCTTCTACTGGATTTATTCCTCTCTGGATTGTTTTTAGTGCCACAAGCTCATGAGTATTGTAAAGGTAGGAGAAATAAAGATGTGGCTGAAGAGATAGTGCAGGACGATGGGCTTTAGCTTTATGGATCACTGGGATCATTTTTGTGGGGAAGGTGGGTTACCTCTCATCAAGAGGATGCCCCTCATGATTCTATGCACTTCCATAAAGTCACCACTCAGCCTCCTGCACTCAAAGGAACAAAGTCCTACCTTATCCAACCTCTCTGTAACCTCTCAAGTCATGCCCTGGCAACATCCTCGGAAATCTTCTCCACACTCTTTCCAGCAATGATATCCTTCAGTTCTGAGGAAGGGATCTCTATCTGAAACACTGAATGATTTCATGATTCTGTTTGGCTAGCTTGAGTTTTTAAGTATTTCCTTTTTTAAATTTCAGTAATTTTTGAGGTTATTATGGAGGCTGTCAAGGATGGAACTACAATTAACGTCCTGATGTGGGGAAAAGTCAATACTGGATATATTGAAGAGAGATTTAGATATAGCTCTCAGGGCAAACAGAATCAAGGGATATGGGGAGAAAGCAGGAATGGGGTACTATTTTTGGATGTTCAGCCATGATCATATTGAATGGTGGTGCTGGCTCGAAGAGCCGAATGGCCTACTCCTGCACCTCCTGCACCTATTTTCTATGCTATAATGCAAGCCATGACAATAGTGAATGGAGAGTCACTATTTGCAGCTGAGTCTGCATTCGACCAGTGGAAGCCATTCAAAAAGTAACATTGTTTGAATTTGAGGCCAACATGGTCCCTTGAGGGTGAAAGATGAGACCGGTAAGTCCAAGGATTCCGGAACATCAAGGGATGCAAAGGGTTGAATAAAGGTACAAAGGAAACACGTAGGAAGCATGAAATAGCAATAGAATACAATATTTTGGAAAATCGCAAAGTGTTTTATAACTATATTAAGAGCAAGTGGGTAACCAGGGAAAATATAGGTTCTGTGTAGGAAAGAACTGCCGATGCTGGTTTAACTCGAAGAGAGACGCAAAATGCTGGAGTAATTCAGCGGGACAGGCAGCATCTCTGGAGAGAGGGAATGGGTGATGTTTCGGTTCAAGAGCCTTCTTCAGACAGATGTCCCTATGTTAGTCTCCCATTCCTTCATGCCAGAGATGCTGCCTGTCCCGCTGAGTTACTCCAGCATTTTGTGTCTATCTTCAAAATATTGGTTCTGTCTGGGGCCAAAATGGGAATCTGTGCACGGAGGAAGAGGATGTGTGTGACGTCTTAAATACTTTACATCTGTAATCATCAAAGAGGAGGACTTTACAAAAAGAGGGGTGGGGTGCAGTTAAATTTGCAAACAAGTTATTCATAAAAAAAGAAAATGTTTTGCACGTCCTAACAGGCTTAAAAGTGGATAAATCCCCAGAGTTAGGTGAATGCAACCAAGTGAACAATGGGAGGTACAGGATTGGACTGGTGACAGATATTTTTAAATCCCTATGGCCACAGAAGAGACCAAATGACTGGAGGATAGCAATGTGCTATGTTTATTCAAGAAAAGTAGCAAGGATAAAACAGGCAGTTACAGTCCAGATGAGTATAACATCAGTGGAGGGAAAACTTCTGAGGGACAGGATTTACTTGCGGTCAGAGAGGCATGGAGTAATCAGATGGATAGCATGGCTGTGTCGGGGAAAATCTTGTCTGGCTAATTTTCCTGAATATGTCAAAGGAGAGGCAAATGAGTGTGTCAACGAGAGCGGTGCAGTTGATGTGGATTAGAGGGGCTTCAGTGGAATTATTTGACAAGTTCCTGCAGGGAAAACTAAGGTTGGAGACCATTGGGTCCAGGAAAAGTTGGTAAATAAGATTCAAAATGGGTTTAATAATAGGAAGCAAAAGATGATGGTGGAGATTTGATTTGCAATTGCAATCCTGTAACCATTGGTACAAGACAGAGTTTTATTTACATTAACAACGTAGATGTATAAAGTATGAGTGGTAAGTTTGCAAATTACATGGACATTAATTGTGTTGCTCATAGAAGGGGGGATTTGGCTACAGAAAGATTTGAATGAATTGGTAAAATGTGCAGGGAACTAGAAGATGGTACTTAATCCTTAAAAATATGAGGTGATGCATTTCTGGATAACTGAACAGCCTGGGATATATGCAATTAATGGTAGGACTCTAGGAAGCAATGATTCTAGCAGAGGGACCTTGGTGTACAGGTCCAGGTTTGGGTTGGATTGGAATGGATTCAATTTTATTGTCATTGCACTTTTCAGGGCAACAAAATGGTTTAGCCTGCAGTCATAACATAGAATAACTAACAAAACAAACACTCAACTCAGTTTAAAGTCCCAAAGTCATTGTCTCTTCTCTCCTTGCTCTCCCTCTGCACTGAGGCAATCCAGGCCTCCGATGTTGTGATCCCGCCGGGTGATGATGAGCAAGTCCCGCGGCGGGCCGGTTCAAACTCCGCGGCCCAGGGCGGTCGAAGCTGCCGCCCTCCAGTCCAGCGGGCGAAGCTGTTGTTGCGGGAGCTCCGGAAAAACAGGTCACCAACCTGTGACCTGCAAGCTCCCGATGATGTCGTCTACTGACCCGTGGCTGAGCCTCCGAGGCTCGAAATTCGGGTCGGAAATTGGGTCACCCCGCAACCACAGCCCCGAAGTCGGCCAGCCTCATGTTGGTAAGTCCTGGCTGGCTCTGTCTCCGGAGCCTCGAGGTCGGTCCCAGTTGGAGGCCACCAGCTCCGCGACAGGCCTCAGCGCAGACGGACACGGAGACGGGGATACGGCAAGAAAGGTCGCATCCACCCCCGAAGGAAGAGTAAAAAAACATGTTACACCCATCCCCCCACACATACACAACTAAATAAACCAAAATAAACTGTAACACCGGGACAAAAGAAAACAAAAAAAGAAAAGACAAACGGACTGCAGGCGAGCCGCAGCTGCAAGGCAGCGCCGCCACTTCTCACAAATGCAGCAGTAGAATAGGTAGTTAGAGAAAACATGCTGGATACTTGCCTTCATTAGATGGAACATAGAAAATAAGGGTAGATAGATTTAGTTTAGTTTAGTTTAGTTCAGTATTAAGGTGCAACTACAAATACAAACAATTAGTGAACAAAAAATGAACTAATAGGTTAATTAGTGAAACTCTGCCACAGCAGCACGGTTGCACAGTGGTAGAGTTGCAGCCTCACAGCGCTTGCAACACTGGACACCCGGGTTCAATCCCAACTACAGGTGCTGCCAGTGCGGAATCTGTACGTTCTCCCCATGACCTGCGTGGGTTTTCTCCGAGATCTTCGGTTTCCTCCCACACTCAAAAGACGTGCAGGTGTGTAGGTTAATTGGCTTGGTATAAGCATAAATTGCCCCTAGTGTGTGTAGGATTGTTTTAATGTGCGGGGATCGCTAGTCAGTGCAGACTCGGTGGGCCGAGAGGCCTGTTTCTGCACTGTATCTCTAAACTAAAAAATTAAAACATTTGGAACTAAGTGTAAATTGTTGATCACCACACGAAGAGAGGATGTGATTGCACTGGAAATGGTGCAGAGGAGATGTAAGAGTTTAGAAACATAGAAACTAGGTGCAGGAGTAGGCCATTCGGCCCTTCGAGCCTGCACCGTCATTCAATATGATCATGGCTGATCATCCAACTCAGTATCCTGTACCAGCCTTCTCTCCATACCCCCTGAAGCCTTTAGCCACAAGGGCCACATCTAACTCCCTCTTAAATATAGCCAATGAACTGGCCTCAACTACCTTCTGTGGCAGAGAATTCCACAGATTCACCACTCTCTGTGTGGTGAATCTGTGGAATTGGTTTGTTGGCCGAGCTGGCATTCCTTCAGTTATGAAGAGATTTTTTCATGCAGTGTTGAAATCGGTTCTGTCCTGCTCAAAGGAGTGATGGAGCCAGATACTCTTACAAGGTTTAGGAAGTATTTGGGTGAACATTTGAAACACAAATGCATAGAAAGCAACAGGGTGGGTGTTGTAAATGGGATTAATATAGACAGTCACTTGGTTGGCATAAACATTGTGGACCAAAGAGCCCGTTTCCGAGGCTAAATGCCTCGATGAACTTTTGGGTGGTTTCCAAAAACACAAAAAGTTGGCCTTAGCCAAGGAACGCTTAAATCAAATTGAAGAATCGTTAATGCCTCCCAGTTAACTAATTTTGTTAATACAGCCCATTCTATTTATTGACGTGCTTTTTGTTAACAAATTGTCTTAAGCCTTGATCAAGCGAACAGTTCCAAAGAACACATTAGCCTTGGGAACACTTCATTAACGATTACAATATCCATTCTGAAGAAGCATTACACTAATAAAATGCAATGTCAATAGAAACATTCAAATCAAATTATGGGAACAAAAAAACTTGGCTTCAAAGTTTGAAGAATTGTCCGGTATTTTGACAATTGTAATGGGATGTCTGGCTCCCTATCACACAGATCTGAACTTTTTAACCCTCGTTTAAGTTGGAGCCTTTAATTTTTTTTTATGGAAGACATTGAGGACTCGAATGTTCATAAGTTCTATGATCAGAATTTGGCCATTTGGTCCATCATGTCTACTCTACCATTCAATCATAGCTGTTCTATCATTCCCTGTTAACCCCATTCACCCGCCTACTCCCCATAACCCCTGACATCCTTACTAATCAAGAATCTATCAATCTCCGCCTTAAAAACATCCATTGACGGCCTCCACAGCGTTCTGTGGCAATGAATTCCACAGATTCGCCACCATCTGACTAAATAAATTCCTCCTCATGTCCTAAAGGTACATCCTTTTATTCTGAGGCTATGGCCTCAGGTCCTAGTCTAGTGGAAACATCCTCTCCACATCCAGTCTATCTAAGCCAATTCACTCTTGCAGTATTGTGTTCAGTTTTGGACGATTCACAAGGCAAATTGCCAGGACCCGAGGGCTTGAGTTGTCGGGAGGGCTAGGCAGGCTAGCAGCCTATTTTTAGGTGGTGCAGGAGGCTGAGCAGTGATTTTGTACAGGTGTATAAATACCTAACAGGAGTTGATGGGGTGAATGAACATTGTCTTTGTTTCCTGCGTTGGAGAATCAAGAACGAAAAGGCATAGGTTTAAGGTAAGAGGGAGAAGATTTAATAGGGATCTGAGGGACTTGTTCACATTAAGGGTGGTGGGTATAGGGAAGAAGCTGTAGATGAGACAGATGTCGTAACAATATTTTGGGTATAGGGAAGAAGTAGTTGAGACAGATGCAATAACAATATTTTAAAGATATTTGGATAGATACATGGATAAGAAAATGTTGAGGGATTTGGGCCAAATGTAGGCAAATGGAACTAGCTTAGATGTGGGATTGTTTGTCAGCATGGACAAATATGGGCAAAAGGGCCTGTTTTCATGCTATATGACTCATTGACTCCATGACTGATCCATCATTGTATGTTGGCATTAACGTTTTAATTGCATGTTCATTTATTTGCATTTGAATTGTTCAGTTGCTTTGGTGGTGTTTGAACTCATTTTACTGAATCAATTATTTGGACGTCTTTTTTTAGTTTAATGAAACCGTGCGGAATAGGCCCTTCGGCCCACTGAGTCCACGCCGACCAGCGGTCCCCGTACACTAGCCCAATCCTACACACTAGGGACAATTTACACTTCATACCAAGCCAATTAACCTACAAACCTGGACGTCTTTGGAGTGTGGGAGGAAACCAGAGCTCCTGGAGAAAACACAGGCAGGTCACGGGGAGAACGTGCAAACTCCGTACAGACAGCACCCTTAGTTAGGATTAAACCCGGGTCTCTGGCGCTGTAAGGCAGTAACTCTACTGCTCAACCACCTCTGTTTGTTCTATATGCTGCAAATCTGAAAATCCGCAAAAACTGCAAATCCAAATCACAGGGTGACTTCCCACATTCAGAGGGAAAGGCCATGAAATGGAAATTAGACTTTATGGAATTTACAAATCACTACGACGAAATCTGTGACATGGAATAAAATATGTTCTCATGGAATGTGTACCATGTCATAGAGTATTACAGCATGGAAACAGCCCCTTCGGCCCAACTTGCCTACACCGACCAACATGTCCCAGCTACACTGGCCCCACTTGCCTGCGTTCAGCCCATATCCCTCTAAACCTGTCCTATCCACGTACGGTCTCAAGAGCCTCCTCTGGCAGCTTGTTCCATACACCCACCACCCTTTGTGTAAATGTTACCCCTCGTGTTCATATTCAATCTTTTCCCCTCTATGTATTTTTTAATTTCATTTTCTCCTCAGATTTCTTGGTGCACAAGCTGACGAAGAATGGAGATGAGGAGAAATGTCTTTAGCCAGTGGGTGGTGAATCTGTAGAATTCATTGCCAAAGATGACTGTAGAGGCCAAGTCACTTGGTATTTTTAGAGCAGAGATTGATATGTTCTTGATTAGTAAGGGTGTCAAAGGTCATAAGATCATGAGGAAACTCCTATCTCACCAGGGACTAACTTTACTGTACCACTCTACTGCTTTTTTTTTTAAATTGCTGTTTTTTTCCCTTTTTCCTTCCGCCCACAATATTTAATATGAAAAAGAATATGTGATTCTGTTACATTCTGTTTGTAGTTTGTTTGGTTGTTTGTTTGTTTGTCTTTTGTACATCTCGTATGTGTATGTGATGAATAAGCTTGACTTGACTTAACTTGAATGGGAGTAGAATTAGGCTATTCGGCCTGTTTCAATGAGGTCCCCCCTCAATCTTCTAAATTCCAGTGAGTACAGTCCCAGTGTTGAAAAACGCTCATCATAGGTTAACCTTCTAATCCCTGGGATCATTCTTGTCATAGAGTCATCGAGTCATAGAGTGATACAGTGTGGAAACAGGCCCTTCAGCCCAACTCGCCCACACCGCAAACAATGTCCCAGCTACACTAGTCCCACTTGCCTGCGCTTGGTACATATCCCTCCAAACCTGTCCTATCCATGTACCTTTCTAACTGTTTCTTAAATGATGGGATAGTCCCAGCCTAATCTACCTCCTCTGGCAGCTTGTTCCATACACCCACCACCCTTTGTGTGAAAATGTTACCCCTCGGATTCCTATTAAATCTTTTCCCCCTCACCTTTAACGTAGGTCCTCTGGTCCTCGATTCCCCTACTCTGGGCAAAAGACTGTGCATCTACCCGATCTATTCCCGATCCAGCGTTGCCCTCTCACATGTGGGGGCCTCCACATACTGCTTAAGAAAACTCCCCTGAACACTTTTGAGGAATTGCATCCCATCTAAACCCTTCACGCTATAATTTTCCCAGTCTATATTGGGAAAATTAAAATCCCCTACTACAACAACCTTATTTGATCTGCAGCTGTCTGCAATCTCGCAGCACATTTATTCTTTTAATTCCCGTTGACTATTCAGGGGTCTGTAGTAAACATCCTCTGGAACCTTTCCAGAGCCAGCACATCCTTCCTCAGATATTGTGCCCAAAATTGGTCACAATATTACAAATGTGGCCTTACCAGCGACTTATAGAGCCTCAACATTATATCCCTGTTTTTGTTTACAAGCCTTTTTGAAATAAATGCTAGCATTGAGTTTGCTATCTTTACTCCCGATTCAACTTGCAGATTCACTTTTTTGGAATCCTGTATTAGAACTCTCGAGTCCCTTTGCACCTCCACTTTCTGGATTCTCACCTCATGTAGAAAATAATCTAAGCCTTTATTCCTACTAACAAAATGCATGACTCCACACTTTGCTACACTATATTTGATATGTCACTTCTCTGCCCACCCTCCCAACCTGTCCAAGTCCTTCTGCAGAGACCTTGCTTTCTCTACACTACCTGCCCCTTCACCTATTTTTGTATCATCTGCAAACTTTGCCGCAAAGCCTTCAATCCCGTCGTCCAAATTATTAATATACAACGTGAAGAGTAGCGGCCCCAGAAACAACCCCTGCGGAATACCACTAGTCATTGGCAGCCAACCAGAAAAAGCCCCCCTTATTGACACTTTTTGCCTTCTGCCATCCAGCCAACCTGCTATCCATGCTAGTATCTGCCCTTTGACACCGTGGGCTCTCGTCTTCCTGAGCAGCCTCACGTGTGGCACCTTATCAAAGGCTTTCTGAAAATATAAGTAAACATCTACTGACTCTCCTTTGCCTGTCCTGTTAGTTACTTCATCAAAGAATTCCAGCAAATTTGTCAAGCAAGACCTCGCCTTCACAAAACCATGCTGACTTTGGCCTATTTTATCATGAACTCCATAACGTCATCCTTTATAATGGACTCTAAAATCATACCAACTACTGAAGTCAGACTAACCGGCCTATAGTTCCCACATGCAGGTTATGAGGAGAAGGCAGGAGAATAGGGTTGAGAGAGAAGAATTGATAAGCCATGATCGAATGCTGAATCAGACTTGATGAGCCTAATTCTGCTCCTATGTCTTATGAACATGATGTGGCTTTGCGTTATGGAAAATCATGGTATGTTTGTATAGCGAAATGTGAAAACTAAAATGCACGCAGACATTTTTAGCTAAATTAATAAATATTTGGCCTCCAATCTTAAACCCATTCATTTGGTGACTCACCAGTAGAGTTGATGCCTTACAGCGTCAAACACCCGGCCTCACTGCTGACTACGGGTGGCTGTACGGAGTTTGTACGTTTTCTCCGAGATCTTCGGTTTCCTCCCACACTTCAAAGAGGTGCAGGTTTGTGGGTTAATTGGCTTGGTTTAATAAATGTAAATTGTGCCCTGTAGGTTGGTGTTAATGTGTGGTGATTGCTGGTCAGTGTGGACTTGGCGGGCCAAAGTGCCTATTTCCACGCCTTATCTCTAAACTAAACTAAAGCAAACCCTTGCACGTTGCTGCCAACTGATAATTGAGGCTCACCGCATACCCATCAAACTTTGGAAAGAGAACATGTCTTCTGAGTCATATACAAGCCGATCTTCCATTCTATTATATTGCCGTGGTTATCTTTATGAGTGGTGGGCATTCCATAAGAGAAGAGGCTTGCTGATAATTTTCCTTCAAGCACCTTGAGACAAGTTATTGTTCTATGTATACTGTTTCTATGGAATTAGGATTTAATAACCTCGCAAAAGGTTCCAGGAATTGTCTCGTTGTTTTATTATTCCTGGTGACATTAAATAACTCGTAATTATTGCTGCTTAATCAACTGGAGTAATGATAGTTAAGAGATGTGGACCTGATATAAGCAAGAGACTCTTTTCATTAAAGAAATAATAAAATGTAATTACATGAATGCAAACAAAAATATTCAGTTACTTTTTTTGGGATGGGTGAATGTTTTGACAAAGTTTAACTCAATGGGGCCAGATTGGATACATGTGGGCCTGAATTCTCAATCCATGTCTTGGTTATCATTTGACTTTTTCAATGCCATCCTACCTACTTCCCATTTCTTCCTTCAATCATTTTGAAGTGATAAGATACTCTATTGTGAATTCACTGGGTGGCAGAGTGGCACAGTGGTAGAGTTGCTACCTTACAGCAGCGGAGACTGGGTTTGATACTGATTACGGGTGCTGTCTGTACGGAGTTTGTACGTTCTTCCTGTGACCTCGTGAGTTTTCTCCGGCTGCTTCAGTTTCCTCCTACAATTCAAAGACGTACAGCTTTCAAGGTTAATTGGCTTCTGTAAATGTCAATTTTCCCTAGTGTGTATAGGGAATAGATGGAAATCCCAGGGACACACACACCCCTCCCATGTTTTGAGAAGTGGGGGACAATCCCTCCCATGTTTAGTAGTCCGGATTTTGAAATTCGGTGAAAAAATATCTATTAAAATCTCCACTTTCCACGAGGCAGTGGGGTGTCACTGTTTAGCGCTTGTTAAATGTCTCTATTAACACCGTATTAACACAATGTGTCACCAATTGTGTTTTGACCTTCAAGTATCACTGAAGGTATTCACGGAGAATTTCTTAAAGCTGTCTGATGCGGGTACAATTACCATTTGAACTAATTTGATGTATTGGTGGTAGGGAACAGGTATCGGATTTAAATGGGTCAGTTCATTAAGGGCTCCGGTCGAACGGGTTTCCTGGCTGGCTTGCAGGTAAGTCCCACATTCACAGTCACTCACGTTATTTAGCATTTTCATCCCCCCTCCCTCTCTCTCTCTTTCCCCCCCTCCAAGGTTGGTTCTTCTGTTTGCCTTTATTTGCTTCAGTTTTATTTGTTTAAGTGTTATTTATCACATCGAATCTTTTGAAAGATACAAGCGGGTATCAGATGCTTAATAAGGGCTGAATCAGCCCGTTCGCAGAGCTTTTCATCACCCGACGTGGCTTAAAATCAAACTGCTGAGTCGAGGCAATCAAGGCTCCCCGATGTTGAAGGCCCCGCCAGCCGATTTTAATCTGTGCCGGGCGATGAAAGGTCCCGCGAATGGGCAGATTCAACCCTCACGATTCGGGGCTGATGAAGCTGCTGTTGCTGGGGTTTGAAGTCGGTCACCAACCAGGTCAGCTCCCGATGTTACCGTCCACGGGGCCCACTGCTGAAGCCTCGCGTGTGTGCGCATGCGCCCATGTGTGTGTGCGCGCAGCCACCAAGAAATTGTGTCCCTCCAAAATTGTGTTCCTCCCATGCTTTGATAGCAATTTCCGCCCCTGTCAGGTAGGATAGTACTAATGTTTGGGGAGTTCGCTGGTTGGCGCAGACTCAGTGTCTCTACTTCCTCAGAAAACTGAGGAAATTCAGAATGTCTCCAAAGACTATTACCAATTTCTTCAGTTGCACCATAGAAAATATCCTATCTGGATAGTTCACAGCTTGATATGATAACTAAGATCACAAATAATTACTGAGGATTGTGAATGCAGCCCAGTGCATCACACAGACCAGCCCTTCCATCAAATCCATCTTTACCGTGTTGCCTTGGGAAAGCAGCCAACATAATCAACAACCCTGTCTATTGTCTCTTCTCCCATCTCCCATCAGGAGCGCCACTCTCCCATTTAGGACAAACATAGTGGTGTAGCGGTAGAGTTGCAGACTTGCAGCACCAGAGACCTGGGTTTGATCCTGAGGTAGCAGCTCCACCCGAATCTTACCCTTCAGTTGATGTTTTTAAGGCAGAGATAGGTGGATTCTTGATTAGTACAGGTGTCAGTGGTTATGGGGGGAAGGCAAGAGAATGGGATTAAGAGGGAAAGATAGGTCAGCCATGATTAAATGGCGGAGTAGAATTGATGGGCCGAATGACATAATGCTGCTCCTATCGCATGAACTTATGAACTTACCAGCTGCACCAGTGAACTCCTGCTGATCTTCTGCCTCCTCCCAACAATGACAGGAGGTTCTCAATGCTATTGATGTGGATGGTGTGCCAACCTTTTAGAGGTGGTTGAGAATTAACAAACCATGACTTGCATCTTAGCTTAATTGCCACTAATGTACCTAATACCATTTTATTGAGTTTGATCTTGAATTATCCACTGTGTGAAAACCTGAAAGGCAGATCTTCAAAGGCCTGTCCCACTTAGGCGATTTTTTAGGCGACTACGCCAATGGAATTCACAGAAGTCAGCACCGGCGACAGCCTACGTCACCTGGCGACAACCTTTGTTATCCTGGCGACAACCTACGACAACCCACGACAGCACCTACGTCAGGAGAAGACAAGCTACGACAAGCCCACGGTCACCGACTGTCGCCGAAAAGTTTTGAACATTTCAAAATCCAGCGGCGGCCAGAAAAACGCTACGACTCCTTGGGCGACTGAGGAGACGACTCACGGCCATACAGGCGACACCCCGGTGACCGTGTGGTGACAGCATAGTCACTGGCAGTCACCTAAAAAATTGCCTAAGTGGAACAGGCCCTTCACGCTGCTTTGGCAAGGCCTGCAGCATAATCAAGGATGAGTCACACCCTAGTCTCTCCCTCTTCTCTCCTCTCCCATCGGGCAAAAGATATAGAGGTGTATTGAAAATGCACACCTCCAGATTCAGGGACAGTTTCTTCCCAGCTGTTATCAGGCAACTGAAGCATCCTACCACAACTGGAGAGCAGTGCTGAACTACTATCTACCTGGGGGCGCCCGTCCTGTACGGGTATGGCTGCCCAGCGTGTAGCTGTCTGTTTTTTCTCTCTTTTTTTTATTTTTAGTTAGTTGAGTTTTTTGTTCTGGAGTTCTAGCCTTTTTTATGTGGGGGGAGGAGGGGGGGGGGGGGGGGTGGGGAGGGGGAAACTGCTTTTCTCGGGTCCCTACCTGGTCGGAGATGCAGCTTTTCTCCGGGCTGCACCGTCGACCCGTCCTCGCGGCCTCTAGCGGGCCTGGAGCGGCGTTTCCTGTCGGGGACCGCCCAGAACCTCAGCTTCGGCGGTGGCACAGCGCTGGAGCGCTATCGCGGAGCGGCGATGCCTTGCTGGAACTCCGGTGAGCTGAGACCGCCGGTAAAAACATCGCGGAGCTGCGGGTCTGAGGAGCGGCTAGCTGCGGGCGGCGGCGCTGACTTTAACATCGGGAGTCTGGGATCTCTCAGCAAGATCACCAGTTGTGGAGCTCCATCCGGCGTGGCCTTGTTGGCTTCGGAAGCCACGGCCTCCAGTACGGAAGCGGCCATTCCAGGTGTCCCAAGCCGCTATGAGGATTCCCCGACG